>NC_090874.1:54057096-54062096 GCF_036669935.1 Montipora foliosa | reverse complement strand
TATACATGAGGCATACGTATAACATAGCCTTTGAATAAGGCTTCTGTATCCAATTTATGTATATCATAACATACCATTTACATAAGGTCGTTAAATAGGATTTACATAGATTACACAGTGTCTGGTTCTACAAGGGAAGGTACAAGACATGACTGCCTGATTACCACTAATGACCAATAACTTTATAGTTAAACAAAGTATTCAATGATCTTTGGTAGTTCTTTATACAGACAAGAAAATGATGCCTGTTTTTGTTGTGCATTTGACTGCTTAGAGTAAGAAGCTTAGTAAAGTCACTCCTGATAAATTTAAAAAGTTACCAATGGCTGAATTGCCTTAAAGGAACCAAAAGTTAAAACCATCAAGGAATAAAATTAACTGGTGGGAAAAGGCAGAGGAAAATCATGAAAAACTGGAATATCCTTGAAAAAAGCTGGACATTAACACATGATCTTCACATGCTTTCATTTAATAGCATGCAGGAATGTCTAGAAAAATCTAGAAAGCAGCATTTGTAACAAGCTGGAAAAAGCTGGAAAAACCTGATTTGATCCCAGATTATGATTTCTGGAATAAAGCTGGCAATTTCTTCCCTAATTAGCATGTTTCATTAACATTCTAGAATTTTCTAGAATTTTCCAGAAAAGGAAACTGGTAAATTCTAGGAATTTCTAGAAATTTTTTTTGTCATATCCTAAGAAAAATTCTGGAAATAACCAGAATATTCCAGATTTGTTTTGCAAGGGTCTGTAATCAATCTAAAAAAGGTCAAGTTTTAAAATTTGGTCAAAATTCCAGTTTTGGTATATTGTACCGTTAACAGCGCTAAAGGGTGAATGAATTACTCTAGCTGTGCCATGTTGTTTTGATTTTCAAGTTACTCGTTCGTTATTTCAAAAAGAGCGATTCAAACAAGTGACATTTTGGAGTCGTTTTCAATCGCTCGCAAGGCCCCATACCGAAAAAGTCGCCGTCCAGGTAAAATAATTATCGAAACAAAGTAAAACATATTTTTCTAAAAATGGTTTTGGTAGTCCTTTATTGTGACAAAGTTTGGCAATTTTCGATTTTTTCATCTTGCACGGTCTTAGGTGAAAATTGCTGAGAGGTGCTCTTAAATGTTCCTTACAAGGAGGTGAAACTCAAACTATAAACCAACGATATTATAGAAAACATACTGTAACTGACACAATGGTAAATTTTAAAAGTGTAATGCTAAACCGACATGATCAACTTGTTTGTTGAGTTTGGCCGGTTTCATCTGCTCAATATGGAAGCTCTCCCTGTTTTTGAGTTGATAGAAAGAGGTAGCATTTTCAATAAATTCTAAGCAAGAAACATCGCAATTATCCTGACAACGTTTAGACAAACTAAGATGCTTGAAAATATGATAATTTTTATCCCAGAAAAGGTGCTCATTTACATGTGTGTAGAAATGCCTGTTATGCACGTTATTTTCCTTGCCAAATTTTTTAACCTTCTCTTGCACAAAGTTCAATTTCCACTATGGAAGACCAAATATTTTCTTGGTCAATTTATGACAGCTGATGACATGCATCACAGGTCAACTTGCCGGTTTTCAAAATGCAGGGGTTTGTCTGCAAGCGTTTCCTTCTTGTCTCGCCCCATTTTTCATAACTCTCAAAATTTTAATTTCATGTGGTTATCCACTGCCAAGTCTTTCGGTAAAACATTATCTAGTGGGAAATAACTTTCTACCACAAATCATTTATACCTACGCAAACACCGTGGATCGAGATCAAGTGAATGTAAACAAAAAAATATCAAAAAAGCAAGAGCTTCAAATTACACATTGCACAATAATCCCACAACAGTACATTGAACCTAGTAATTGTGAAATAATGGTAACAAACGGATTATTTGGAATCAAATGCAATTAAAAGGATACAAAGCAGTAGACAAAAATACAGCAATTACTCATTGGAAAACAGCAAAAATATTCAAGGCGCAAATCACACGCTGTGCCAGACTAAAGGTCAACATAGATAAATAAAGCTAGACGATACCAAATGAAATTTTGCAATCACTGCTAAGAACTAAAATCAAGAACAGAAAGCTATATGTAGTAACTAAACTAAAGGCTAGGCATAAATAAAGAAAGAGGAAAATACTGATAACATACCAAATGTTATTGATAACTACACACCTAAGAAGACTTGGAAAATGACTTGTCTTGAAGACTGACACTCTTCAGATAAATTAAGGACAGTGCCTACTATTGTTATTGCGCATACGTTCTGCGCATCTCCAGACACTCGGATTTCCTATTGGTGATGCTTACTAATGCAGGGATATTTTTGCGAGGTTTAAAACTATCCGGAGAAAGTAGATCTTAGTAAGTACTCTTGGTATCCAAAAAGAAAATTGGGGGTAACCATGCATTATTTAGAGATAATTGAGCTTCAATTTGAGAAAGAACGCCATACATTGCTTTGTATTTTAAAACTTTTTACAAATATTATTCATGAATTATCTTTGAAAAATGCGTGGTTACCCCCAATTTTCTTTTTAGATTTCAATAACACTTGGGAAGATCTACCTTTCCTGCATAATCATAACTTGGGGCAAAAATACCTTTGAATTAGTAGGCACCGTCCTTAACTGAACCGACTGAACTTACTGAGTAAATGGTAGCCAATTTACAATGGAGTTTAGGAAAACAGAAAACTAACTGAAAACCAAATAAGGCTAGGGGGTAAATATACTACCCACTAATACAGGATTTACCTAAGAGAAGGAGGAGTTTACCACTCCTACACAACAGGAATTAGGTAAGAGAAATGTGTGGGGATAACACAACTACACAAGCAAAAATATGAGGAAATTGAGTATTATGGGTAAACAAGCAAGTAATAGTAATTTGGATAATGAAAAGAAGTTGAAAATAATTGGAATAAAAATAAACACAAAATGAACACAAGTGACCTAGTCACAGTTCAATCAAACAACAGACAAATAACTTATTACAGGTACACCCAGCAAGCTAATATCACTTAATACCTTGCAATGTTCCTTTTTAAAACCTTTTGAGCAGGAATAATGAATCTGGCTGAAAAAAATTTTTAAGGGATAAATAATACTGGTGGATCATTTGGATGCATCATTCGCAACTAATCATGAGTGACCGTGAGCACTTCAGAAAATAAACTTATAAGGAATTCTGACAAAAAGTAACGCAAAATTAATCAGAACTGGTTTATTACACATAAATTATTACTTGTTCGTGTTATAAAGAAACGAGAAACAGTGAGCAACTTACCAAAATGGATGCTAATCGACGCGAGGTCCTTGACAACAAGAAATGACTCTGCAAAATATGATTTAATGTGGTTATCCATGCATTATTGAATCTTGTAGGAAAACTTTTAACTTTCATAACAAAATCACTTGCGTAGTATACAAAAAAAGTACCCCATTTCTCTATTGACTTATTGACTTTTGTCCCAGAGCCACTCTATACTCTATCCTAATCTAACTGATTGGTCTCTAAACATGAAAGCTTGAGGCTGATTACGTGCAGGATTGTCATAGCCTGGCTAATATTAATAAGCCCCTTTGTTTGTGATGAAGATACCGGTATATTCTAAATAATAAAGATAATTTGAACACCTGGAATATAGACCGTATTCCTAAATAGCGGTCAAGAAATTATTCTTTTGTCTTTGTGCTAATCATCATAACTAGCCTCACTTTGGAACAAAAATTCTTTTGAATTTTGCTCGTGTTTACGAGGCTAGTTAGGATGATTAGCATAAAGACAAAAGAATAATATTACTTCACCGCCATTTATGAATACGGTCTATACTAAACAAACAAAATAATAGTATAATAAATAAACAAACACGCAGTATTCTTATAATTGCTTAAACCAGTGAAATTATGAACTTCAACCTGAGACACACGAAGACATGTCTTCCATGAAATTTTCAGTCTGGCTGAAAAATCTGCGTAATCAGGCCGAAAAGAAAAGGTATCTACCAAAAACTAGTTTAAAAGTCGCCAAGCTGGCTGCATTAATTTTCGTGCAAATCATTTATGTCTTGTCACCTTGCTTTTAAGAAATTTATGGTTGGAAATTAAAAATTAAAAAATTAAAAGTCATATCACCACCGACCAGTATAAACTGTAAACACGTCAGGTATTAAAATTTACAGTATGTACATGTTGCCCTATTTCCAAGACACTTACACTTTACGATTCTGCGTGTATTTTGTTGTAAAAACGAAGCAAATTTGAACGATACGTTCCAAACACTTATCAATTAGTCAGCTTGCGTTTGTTCTTTAGGTAAAAAGATTCAAATTTTCTTATTACATGCGACTTATACCTTTTCATTTTCAAAAGCGGTCTGTTAGGTTAATTTTACTTTTTTTTTCGACACACGTCAAGCTACAAGGTATGTTTTTGAAGATATAAGAAGTTTCCGTTTGCATTTTTGTATCTGCGTGCAAAAAGATCTCCAAAAATAGTTCAACTGACTATAATACTACACATAATTTCGCCAGCCAGCTAAATTTTCTGTTCGATGTGAGCAACGCTGTTTACGCAAAATATTGAAATAATTTCCTTCGA
The DNA here is from genome assembly GCF_036669935.1 of Montipora foliosa. NCBI lineage: Eukaryota > Metazoa > Cnidaria > Anthozoa > Scleractinia > Acroporidae > Montipora > Montipora foliosa. The sequence continues at coordinate 54,057,503 of NC_090874.1, read as the reverse complement.
GCAAATTAACAAAATTGGCACTTAAGTACAGCAAAAATCACAGAAATAATTTAACAAACCTTTAACATGAATAACCCAAGAATCGCAATTATAGCTTCGAAGAACACAAAATGGGGAATACTATATATACATCACAGTTTTGGAGAATATCAGCTGTGCAAAAGTAGTGCGGGCAGATGTAGGCGTGCGGTTACAGGGTACAGGGAGAAATCGAACCAGTCGAAAGTACTCCTCGGGTAACCCCCAACTCTGGGCCCAACTGGTTACAGGAGGGTGCTCAGCGATCCCTCGGGATCTCAACCTCGCTCCCAGAGGTTAAATGGGAAAATGACAACCGCCTTGTCAGCGGTGAAAGTCCTAGCCACAGGCGACCACAGGCTAGGCAAACAAAAGCCAACCGAGCACCC
>NC_090874.1:54044596-54049596 GCF_036669935.1 Montipora foliosa | reverse complement strand
TACTGGAAAAATTCGCAATTTAAATACAACGGGCGTTAGGTCAAAACAAAGACATGCATAGATGCAAATTAAACGATAGTTTAATTTCCATCTATGCATGTCTTTGTTTTGACCTAACGCCCGTTGTATTTAAATTGCGAATTTTTTCCAGTACAGTTTAACCTTGATAATGGGGTCAAGTCTGACTCCGAAACGTCGGATAGTGTTGTTACTTTTTATTCTTAATACGTTTTCTAAATCGATCCTTCTTAAATTTAACTTTCATTCAAGAAAATGAATCAAAGTGACTCACCTCTGGTGTATTCTTGTGCCTTTTGGAGTTTAGTTTACAGTTTCGGGAAGTCGGTGTTTTCAATGTTCTCAGACGAAGAAAAGTGTGTGATTGCGAAAATGGTGTAAAGGCGGGAGAGTGTCAGCTCCTGGTTGAGTTTCAACTGGTCTACTGACATCAAAAAATTCAATGCCACTCACAACATGGCTCCACCAACTTCCTTCACCACCGAAGAGGAAGTCTGCAATTTTTTCCAGGTGTGTTTGGTACGCATGTGGATACTTGAGGATTACTCTGTGTGGGATTATGGTGTTCTGTGCGGGAGGCAAGCAGCGTGCTAACTTCCTAAGTCTGGACTGTTGCTCTTTTAATGTGTCTCTTTGGTTATTCTCCTCTGCTTGCATCCTTATGATGCCAGGGGTTATTATCTTTCCATGTCTTCTACTTGATGTTGATGTAGAGATGCTTGAAACTGTATTGAAGTGACATAATTGTTTTTCAGTATTGGTTGACCTGCAGCAGATAATACGATGTTGGAGAAGAGCATGTGTAACAAAAGAGTGTAGGTATCGCCCATAAAACGTTTGCTCTGAGAGGATCTGAGGCTTTCCAATGACTTCTTCACATGCAATGGCATGGAGAAAGGTCTAATTGTGAAGTTTCAGGATGCTTCTTGGGCAGTGCTCCTCTGGTCTTGCATAAAGAATCCTGGATATTTCTGTCAAGGTATCCAGAAGGGTTTGTACTTTATCACTCACAAATCCTGCACATTAAACAGTCAAAACAATACACACAGTTACAAGTGGACAATCAACATCAACAGATTTGATAACCTGACCATGCTCAATTTAAGTACCTGATTTTCTTACATGGCTGCCTTATTTGTGAAGACTAAGACCAATCAGAGATGTCTCTAACGTTTAAATGGGGTTTGGGAATTAGGACTAGAGTAGCCACAGGTTAGTGTCATTCTTTCAGTGGGAAATGGCAGTATTGGATGGCCCTGCTAATTCACAAAATTTGAAATTTATTTAAATGTATCACATCATTCTATTAAACTGTACATGCACATTGTAAATTATCCTTATGTCTCATACGAAACATAATTTCTTGGGTACTCTAAATGCTTTTCTTAAATCTAAATCTGGCTAAAAGCATGTTCCATAACTGCGCAAGATCAGCTGCAAGAACAATATGATAAATAGAGGATATTACATGGCCGTGCAGGGATACCAATTTTATCTTCGAGTGCTGCAAGTATCTCTCATGAGTGAGCGAAGCAAACGAGTGAGAGATATTTTCAGCACGAGAAAATAAAATTCATATCCCTAAGCGGCCATGTAATGTTCTGGTTATTATATAGATATTGATGAAATGTCTAGATTTAAAACAACTTGTTTTATTCATTTTCGAAATGATGAAAAGGTGGTCACAAACTGCTAAACCACGCATGTTGTGTAACATAAGTTATGAAAAAAAAATCATGATAATGTCAAATTTTGCAATAAGAATGTTAATATAGTAGAGAAGAATTATAGCACAAAAGTATCTTAAAATGAAGAGAAAGCTCCCGTTTTATTGGGTAATCATGTTGGTCACCATGACAACAGCTATATCCTCACATGATAAAAATAATATGTTCACTGCGGGCGGTGAAGATATGATTTTTTAGTAAAAGGAGAAATCCTGGTATTTCATCAATATCTATATAACTAGTTATAGCTGTCGCTAAAGTGCCAACGAGCCAAGCTTGCGTGATCTGGCGGCAGCAAACATCATGCGGCGTACTCGTGCGGCACTCTCATTGGTTATCGCTACGGTCAACATTTCATCGCTTTGGTCTACATTACAGGTTTTGGTCTACATTACACTCAAATTTGAAGCGCTTCTGACATTTCGTCCGCCTAAAATTCTTCTCGCGGCTCTATAAGCTGCCGCCTCGCCAGGCCTTCTGTCTTCAGAAGGCCTGACTCGTTGGCAATAATATAAAATTATTGCCTTTTTGTAAAAGAAAAAATTGAGATCCTTAAATGTTACCTTTTAGTTGTTTAGCAAGCACTATAGACATCTCTCGGTAGTCTGAGCCACGAAGTTGGTCTTTTGTTCCTGCCACTACATGTAACTCGACTGCTTTTCAAATAATGCCTTCTCTTCATCAGGAAGGTCAGCAACTATTTCAGTGACAACATTAGAAATGTGTTCTTTGATGTTGTGCAATGGCTCTGTAGGCAGGACTTCATACATGCCTAAAAAAACCAGCAATAATAAAAACAAATACAGGTAAGAGATTGGCTATCTTCAATTCAGACAAGTATTTGTAGTATTTATAGTATTTGTATTTTTAGTGCTTCAATTTCATGCTCTTAAGCATGATGGGAATTTCTCATTAAGTTAATATGTATGGCTTTATTAATTTTAAATGAATGCATGGTTGTGTACCACAGTAACATCAAATTGTTACTTATGTTAACCCTTTTAATTCATTTTTACATATAAATTAAATGCAGGTAATAAAAAAAATATTATTTGTTAAAGATTCTGTACCTAAGTTGATATCTTCCATGCTCTTATTCTGCCCATTGATCAGCAATGCAGGCACTCTCTGTACACCCTTCAGCTGTTCCTTAAGGTTCTGCTGCAGATCTTTCTTTAATCCTTCATCATTCAATCCTCTTGCTAAACATTCTGCTCTCAGCTCTGCCACAGTCATGTTTTGGAAGAGCCTGATTCCTCCATTTCTTTTGTTTCTCCCAGCTGGTCCAGCCCAAACTATTTTAATGTAATCTGCTAAGGATAGATGTGGGGACCTTAATTTAAGCAGTATGTAAGGTCATGATATTTGCGTGAGTCTCCGCTAGAGCCACTGCAGCCATTGTTGCCTCCCCGTTGCTCACCACTTTCAAATTGCTGCTCAGTGGCCCATCCCCATGGAAGAAGCGCAAGATGTCTGTCACTGGGTATCCCTTACTTGTCAGCAGGTTGTTTTGCAGCTCATCCAAACATTTGCGTCTTTTCTCAATGTAACCCAACTGCTCGACTTCTTTTCCACTGCACCTTGCAAGGATGTATATTTGGAGCTTTTCAACTAGTGTGGGAACATCAATGACACCATATCCCTTGTCTTTCGTTTCTGCAGCTGTATAAAAAAAAGGCTGGATCATACACACACTGACTGAGATATCAGAGGTGGCCATGGTTCAATGTTGAACCATCCCCCCATACCATCAAGTGTCTGGTTCTCTCAAACCTCATCAGCCGTTCCTTTCTCCGCTCTGGAGTGTCTCCCAGATGGTTCTCATCACTTTCAGCCGTTCCTTATGCTCATCGCTCATTTGCTCATACTCCTGGTTGGTATGTCCTCTCACTATCCCAAGCTGTTCACACCTCTCCAGTTCCCTTTTGCTGATTTCTGCTAAAGGTATTTTCCTTCCAGAAACGGTGAAAAGTACTTCCTTTAAAGTGCCATCACTGTTTAGGATTAGTTTCCTGTACTGCTTGGGCACCACCAACTCACCAATTGCATACTCTCCTGCCTCACGTTTGACCTAAAATAAACGAGAAAACAAATTAAATTTAAACATAAATAACTTATATTTGGTAGCAACTTAATTCTCTGGAGGGAGGGGCTTCTCTTAGTACATGACTGTATACTATAGTTAAATAATTCAATCCCTGAATTTAATTTTTATTTTATTTTAAATCTTCAATTTTGGTAATGGTATTGACTTTTTATACATATCTTATTCCAATGATCTTTGTGTTTAAAAATGGGTGACTTACCTTGAGTGTTTTCATTTCTCTGGTTGTTCTAGGTGTTGGAACAGTGATCTCTCCTCCAAGCATTTTATTTAGCCTTCGTCTTGGCTTTGCTGGCCTTTTGCGGAACTGCTGATAGCGCTGCAGGTTCACCCCCTGTTCTATCAGGTACTCTTTGACAATCATGTTACCCAGTTTTTTATCTCCAAGACCATGTCGCCTTGCCAAGTCTGAATAATTCATCTATGAAAAAAATATATAAATATAATCCTTCCTGTTTAGCTTTGAGGCCGAACAATATAATAATAGAAGTTTTAAAACCATGCCATGTGGTATGCTCAGCTGAAATTGGGGAGGGGCTTGTGACTAAGAACTTCTAAAGTTATTAGCTTTTGAGGGCCCTCAAGGCATTTTTCATGAGAAAATTATTGTAGTGTAGGTTGTAGAAATAAAGCATCTTTGAACTTCTCACAGGGGTATGTGTACGCATGCACATAAATGTGTGTTAATGCAGGGAAAAGGGTGGGGTTGGCTGCAACCCCCTCAACCCAGGCCTCCCATAGGTGTGCTCTTGAATCTGGTGCTTTTACCTAGAGTTAGATACTGTTATTTGAAAAAATACACTCACCTTTTCACCATCTTCCATATTATGTACTTCTTGTGGGAGGTTTTTCCTCTCAAAGTGGACTGAAGCTGGTGATGATGAATGGCGCTCGGGTTTTCTTTCTCCAAGGTTTTCCTGGTTCTTACGTTTCTGAGCCCTCAGTGATGCCTCAGTGGATGATTCAAAGTGGGGAGATTGCCTTTGTCTCAACCTCTGGGTGAACGACTGCCTTGTTCCCAGCATCACATCACAGTCTCTCTTAGCCCACTGATCCTGAATTTAATTTTTTTCGTGGCGAGCTTTAATTTCTCTCGACGTTCACATTTTTTTTTCCATCGCATCTTTTTTTTTCTGAAGGTTAAGTTGCCT
>NC_090874.1:54029596-54034596 GCF_036669935.1 Montipora foliosa | reverse complement strand
ACAAGGTGGTTCCTGATTGGTTATATTGTATCTTCGGTGGTAACCAATCAGAGATCAATAGAATGCTACAAATGTCACACTTCGTTCCTGCTTTGTCACGCGGAAGAACCACATATCGTACATTGTTATAAATTACACGTCAAGGATTCGTGAATTTCAGTTTTTTTATTCAAGGTTTGGTTGGTCAGTTAGGCAAGGGTTTGTGTGTCTGGTGTCGCCGAAGCGAAAGTTGCAAGACTTAGGTTTCGCGGAAGACTACGGAAGCGAAGTTGATGTGAAGGTGAGGTGAAAGCATTTGTGATTAATTTGTTTTTTTCTTTGGACTATCTTTCGCGTTGTTCAAATTAGTATAAAACGTTGGACCAACTACAGAATTCAGGGCCGCTTTTGAAGCACTTATACGCGAGTGACTTGGCGGCACGACTCGCAATCGTATACCTGCCAACTCTCACGCCTTAGGCGTGAGTCTCACGCCTGCGGGTTGAAAACTTCGATCTCACGCCGGCTCACGCTTGCGGGCCAATTTCTCACGCCTGATTGAAAAATGTAAGTTGTTGCCGTTTTGCTTGACACAATTTCCAAACATATGTTAACTCAGACCCACGTAGGGAACGAAAACCATGTGTAAAATGAATAAATGACGATACCTTCCTCGTGAAAAGCACTGGGAGCGGGCTCGCGTTTATACGCGTCTTAAGACCGGGACTGGGAAATGCGAGGGCTGTTTTCGCTTTCGTCACAGTATGCAAATTTGGAAGACTTCGGACGTCTTCGGAAGACTTCAGACTTCTTCGGAAGACTTCGGACGTCTTCGGGAATCTTCGGAAATGATCGTGTCGTCGTCAAAAATCCCAGCACTCCCAGGATAAAAATCTCACGCCTATATCTCAGAAAAAGTTGGCAGGTATACAGTCGGTTCCACTGTTTGAAGAATAAGCAAGATGTATGTTTTATGGAACAAAACGAAATGGAACGAAACGAAATGAACATCTGTAGTTTGCGAAATAAACATTTACTTTCTGGCTGCGTCTACTCGGATATTCTAAACAGAAAATTCCCCCCCAAAAAAGCCGTTTCGCCTTGCGCGGAATGCGTGACCGTTTCGCTCCATTTCGTTTCACACACTACAGTAAGCCACATATCCAAGATATATTTGGACGTTGTTCTTGGTCGATGGAAAGGGATGGCTTTTATTCTACTATATCGTCTACTATCGTCTACTATAATCGAATTCATGAGTAGAAGACTTTAGAAAATAGTATTTTAATTAGTCTTCCAGTTACAATTTTAATATCACCGACTGCAGCGAAAACGGCTATCTTTGAGGGTAAGAAACCATACAAGAATGTTTTTATATCCTTAAGATACGAAACTAAAGTAAACGTTTAAAAGTATACGTGATGCTTAGTTGCTTGGTCAAGATCAAAGATGCGCATAAACTTCGCTTGTTGAAGCAAAGTGCTTGTCTGCTCTTACAACAGTCATCGTTGCTCTACAGTACTCAAGATGCACTAAAAGGATTAAAAACCTGTTTTAATTAATGCCTTAATGCTTTTTTCTTTACAGAAAAGGCAGCGGATTCTATGACATGGTGACTTTGGAGGGGAGGGAAGTGGATGGCATTTTACGTGCAACCATGTTGTTGGTTCCGAATCAGAGGCCAAGAACGCTGAAGTTACCTTTGATTTCGAAGGAAAGAATCGTGGGCAAAGCGGTGTTATCTTAAGACCTGACGATGTATTTCGAACTCATAAGGTTAGCTTCGCACGTAGTAATCTGTTATTTTTTTCATGTTACGTTCTGGTAGTTCTCTTTTTGTGTGACAACGTTTCCATGCCATGTAGTGATGGATGATACGTTTTCGTGTGCCAAATAATGCTTTTAAACTGGTTCTCATAACTCGGAGAAACGCCAAAGGTGACCTAAAATCTCAAAACTTATGAGCAGTGTTCATTTTATTCGATCATCGAGTTCATTTATCACGCTAATGCACCTATCAATGTTAAGCTGCTGGGGGGGGGAGGTCGGGCATAGGCGGGGGATTTGAACTCAGATCAGTTTTTCTGTTCAAATGCCCGGCCCCAGGGAAGTCATCCTGGGTCAAAAAAGTGCAAATTCCTCACCCTAGGGGCACCCGGAGCTTAGAACGATCTGCCACGTGTTCCAGAGCGTCAACATCCACAACTCCTGCCATTCGTCTTTGAATTGCTGAACCAAGATTTCGTCGTCAATATCAATTTTGAATTCTGTTTTCACTGTATTGATAAATTTAACTCTCACCAACTACCAGAGCCTTACGGCTCTTGCCGTACTGAACAAGAACCTACATAGTAAATTTAATTAAATACATTTATTATGCTTATGAATTCAAGCAAGCATACACAAGTTGCACGAAGAAAACTCATGAATATTCAAACATATGCAAAAAATATGCACCAGAACACAACGGAAACAAAAGCTTTTCTATCGGATTACATCTCAACCTTGTTAAAAAGATTCGATTACCTTTGTCTTACAAAATATAGAGCAGATTCACTCTTTCACTCATGGCGTTGAGGGAATCGCAGAGAATCGGTTTGCTTCTAGTGACTTCTGGGTAATCCCAAAATGGCGGTACTATTTTTCAGTCTTTCTCGGTCATTCAAGATGGCAAGCAGCCAAGATGGCGTCAGTGGACCCCACTCTTCTAACGGTTAAAGTCAAAAGTCCCGACCCCCGGAACTCAACGAATGATCAAAAGTCCCTACCACGGGCAGACTTGTAACGTCAAATCCCCCTCCTATGCCCGGCCTCCCCCCCCCCCCCCCCAGCGGCTCAACATTGATAGGTGCATAAGCTTAGCCTGCGTAGCGTGCGTTTCCAACGAGCGAATTTTCGGACTGCGGTGGAATAGGGCGAGCGCCAAAGAAATATTTGTTTTCCTTTTCTTTGAGCTTCGAACACGTGCCAACGCGGAAGAATATTGTCAACCGCCATTTTCATGGTAATATCTCTACTACAGGAGCCCATGAGTAGGAGCTTGCCTCTCCCATACAAGCCCTATGAGTCAACCTTTACTCTTATCTTTCTATTTGTAGAACGCCACGAGTTCTTCGGCTCTGCAGACACTGTTTAGAATGGCCAATCAGAATAAAGTTATTGTGGAACAAAGACAAAAATAGCAAAAACAATGTATGCAAATTGATGTAAATTGTTGTAAATGTGAGGTTCCTGCTTAAGGGTTAGTTCTAAAAATAGAAAGATACGCGCAAAGGTCGACTCAAGGATATACTGCATAGGGAGGCTCCTAGTCATGGGCTCCTGCTCTACTATGACTAGTGAGGTAAAACCTAAGAAAATACCTAAACACGAAAACCTAACATATAAGAGGAATTGTGAGGAACATTTAAAAATAGTTGGGGGGATCAAGGGAACGTGGAACAGAATTGCTAGGAAAAAGGGAACTTGACAGAAGTAAATTTCGAGGAATATCTTAAACAAGACGCCTATGAGGGCGTTTCCGTGGGATGCACAATGTTGTTTAGTCAATAGGAATCACCGGTAAAATTCGGAAAATGGCGAAAGTTTACCAGAAAGATGAGTACTTCTATGAAAGACCAATGCAAAATTCCAGTGACGGAGACATAAATTCTTTTTTTAACTTGATTTTTATTTTTGTATTATTTGGTTGTTTAAGGCTTTTTCCTAATGTTCTTTTCACGTTTTTCATTCCTATATTGAGAGGACTGGCGTTGCAATCCCCAAACAGTGCTTTTAAATTGCGGGTGTTGACTTACAAAGCTGAACAATAGCCGATAAAACACGCTGACTACCTTGAAAGACCCTGGGAAGGAGAGTCTGAAGTTGGATGGGAGACCAACGCAAAATCCCAGTAACGAAGACATTAATCCTCATTTTTTAACTTGATTTCTTTTTGTATATTTTTGTTAAAGGCTTTTCCAATGTTCTTTTCACGTTTTTGATTCCTACATTGGGAGGAATGGCGTTGGAATCAACAAACAGTGCTTTTAATAGCGGGTGTTGACTCACAATGGCAGATTGAACTCATTGGCTCGATTTACAAAATGTTTGGCACAATGGCCAATTGAACACATTGGTTCGGTTCACAAAATGTTTTGGAACGACTGAGCAAACTAATTCGCAGGTCGATTGGCGTATTCGTCATGCAATTGTTCACAGTGGAACATCCAAGAACGAAGCAAGATCTAGAAATAACGAAGAAAATTCCCCTTACCTTTAAAGCTTACCGTTCTCAAAGAAAAATCATCTGTCCACTTTATTAAATACTTTCAAATGTGAGGTTACTGTGTTAATTATCGCAGGCGGAAAAAATTTCAAAATTTGGCTTAAAACGTGAGTAGGGAACTCTGTGACCCAGAGGTCTTGCCCGCGCTCAAAATGCTAGAGCTGGGAAAAGAGTGGGGGTTCTGATCGCTGTACGAGAGTTTGGAAATACTGAAGGGAATGAAGATGAATCCCTCGATCGGGGCTTAATTTGATATCCTTGGGGCACGTTTGTGACTACGAAGAGGAAAAAAAAGATACGCGACCGGTTTTAACCGTTTGGCTCCATGTTGCACAAGCATCCCACGGAATTATCTCCGGCGAATAAGAGAGAAATTTTATTTTTTTTCCTATGAAACAAGGGAACCCCTCCCTCTCTGCCAGGCCCTCAGGGGTGGTGTTGATTCTCCTGACAGTCACCAAGTGTACCTTGTTGTTTCTTATCAGAAATTGGATTATATACATTTGCAGCAATACAGAAAGACAACTACTTTGTCAAAAGCCAAATAACACCAATTATGTTGGACCAAGAAACAAATTTGACCACGGGAGAGTTTATCTGTATAGTCCAACATCCAGGAGGAAAACCAAAGCAGTTGAGCCAAGACAGGATATCGTCTGTGAAGAGGCCGTATATTAAATATGAGGCTGACACAAAATCAGGATCCTCTGGGTCCCCTGTATTTACCAGTAAAGACATGAAGGCAATAGCTATA
>NC_090874.1:54022096-54024596 GCF_036669935.1 Montipora foliosa | reverse complement strand
AAAAGGGGAATTTTCAAAGATTACTCTCACTAATTTTGAGTGCTCTGATTTATCCCATTGTTGGGTTCATAAGAACGAATAAGTTTTCCATAATTCTTGGTATACCAAGAATTTTTTGTAATAGAAAGTATTTGTTCTTATTTTTTACTATTATTTGATTAATTTCAAGAACGAATGATTCACAGTCGGGTTAATCTGCTTTCATCCATTTTTTAAGAACAAAAAATCATATATTGTAAAGGATTTTGTGCATCTTTAATTTTGGTTACTTTTTCTGTCTACAGCTAAATTTCTTTATTTTTTCTATTCATTTTTTAATTTTCATTCAAATTTCTCTAATTATGTTCCCTTATCTATTTATTTTTTATCCAAGCTTTGTCTTAGAAAGTTCCTCCCTTTTAATACACTCTTGTACTTCCGGTTGTTTTTGAAATTTAAATTTTTAATTTCACACAGATTTTGTTTCTTTCATTAACTTTATTGTGGGGTTGAGAGTTTGCGTTGTGAACATCTCCCCCTCATTTTACAGACTGACCATAACTTTTGTCTATGATTTTCCCTCAACTCACCATCCACACACACACTATTCCCCAAAACTACCTACTGATTAATGAATGTTTTAATTAGTAGAGAGAAACCCCTTCTTGTAAGGCGGATTCTTCTATAAACACCAACTAAGACAGCCACAAAGGTTACTAGGTTATCTGCTGCATCATGTATTTATATTAAACAAAAAACCACGGTATTTTTGATTAATTGTAAATGAATCAGATGCATTTCAATTCTTGGAGAAAATATTATTGATGTTATAATTATTATCATATCTACGACCCATTCACATTTGCCAAAAAATCTTAAACTGTAAGGCTTTCTCAGTGTGGTATATTCAGTTACTTAATTTTTATTCTGACAGATAAGAATAATGGATGGAGGGATGGATGGATGAATTGGAGAAGCCTCCCCTTGATCAGGGGCCGAGTTAAGTTACCAGAACAAGTAAGGACCAAGGACCAAGCCAAATCGAAAACATAGATTCTTACTTTTATAGAGCGATTTTTTTTCAATTGAGTGTCGTAAAACCAAAACCAAAGTAATTACTTTGGCCAATCAAAAAGGACGGAGGCAATCCAGTAAACCAATCAAAACTCGCAGTAATTACACGTAGCCGACAGAAAGCGAGGGAAAATTGGTTTGGGTTTCACTTCTGATTGGTTGAAAAAGTGGCGCGAGAACTTTGAATCAATCACTGAGTGAAGTAACCATAAACCAAAGCAATTGGCTAATTACTTTCGACACTCAATTGAAAACCACTCTATTTACGAGAAAAAGGCTTAATGAGTGCATAGCTCGAACTAGGAGCTTGGGCTTTTATTCTCGTCCGAGTAAAATCACAAGGGCACGTCAAAATAGAGACCATAGCCAAGCTGGACAGACTGTGCCGGAATGGCTGGTACGAAACCCATAAAGCCAGAAGAATAATGGGAACGTACAGCGCACAAACCGCTGGGAATAAAAGGTAAAAGCTGTATGAACAAAACATGTAAAAACAAAAGTCAAAAAAGGTCGAAAACTAAGATGCACACATTTCATCGACAAGACCTTTTATCAATGCGCTCGCTCGCTTGGTAGATCATCTATGGATTATTGTGTAAGTAAACTTATGGGAATTTTGCGCGTCTTCTAAACTATTATATTTACTGGTTAAGGACGTATGCAAAACATGGACCCGGTTATTACATCAAGTTGCTGCTCTCATTCTTATCAGGAATATAGGGCTGTTGTTCGCTTATAGTTATGGGCTACTGATTTAAGCAATTGTCTCTTATAGAAACCAATATACCATCCATTTCAAACAGGTTGCTCTAAAGAGATTCGTCTATAACCCGCACTTCAAATATACATTCATATCATTTAATTCATCGAGTCCTTCATCGGAACAAACAAGCCCAACAAATTGACCAGTGCGCCCAACCGTCCTCACATCGCAGGGGTCATGGGTTCCACCTGAATTTTTCAGGTGTCTATAAAGTGACAATTGCTGAAATTGTCCAGTTAAGTGCGATGATCTCTCTCTCTCTCTCTCTCTCCTCTCTCTCTCTCTTTGTTAAAGATTTTTCTCACAAAATGAGGGGTGGTCCATGGACCTGGGGTCCATGTTTTGTATACGTCCATATTTACAGGTTAACGCACTCAGCGAGTGAATTATCCGGAATGGGTGCAGGAGCCCATGAGTAGGAGCTTGCCTCTATCATACACGCTCTTATGAGTCAACCTTTGCGCGTATCTTTCTATTTTTTGAACGCCACGAGTTCCTCGGCTCTGCACGCACTGTTTTAAATAGCCAAACAGAGTAAAGTCATTGTCTAAGGAAGGCAAATAAAGCAGTAAAACTGTATGTAAATCGTGCAAATTGATGTAAATTTATGTAAATGCAAGTCTCCTGCTCAAGGATTCGTTCTAAAAATAGAAACATACGCGCAAAGGTTGACTCAAAGATCTA
>NC_090874.1:53999596-54007096 GCF_036669935.1 Montipora foliosa | reverse complement strand
CCTTTTCTGAGGTTAAAAACCTGGCTACCGGCCTATTAATTAATCATTTGTCAGAAAGAAGAAATTCCTGTCCTCTTTAAAAAAAATTGACACGCATTGCTTACGTGTGGTAGTGAAGTAACACAGCGATTTATTCCATAAAGTCAAGTAAGCTGTGTGTTGTCTTCCAGGAGATTCAAGTTGTCCTTGCGTAATTAACATGTAGCTCTAACAGTGCACGATATTGTTTTGGTATTGTCTATCATTGTAGTACCATGGTAGAAGTCTTGGGTAAATAGCCTGAGAAGACATGTGGTTACTAGCAAAGTACTGAGCCCAGAAAGATTGAAGAAAATAAATGGGAAGTGAAAAACATTGTCTTCTGGGATGACATGTTGACAGTTGTCTTTGCGTAATATGTAGGTCTAACAGTACACGATATTGTTTTGGTATTGTCTATCATTGTAGCGCCATGGTAGAAGTCTTAGATAAATAGCCCCTTGAGAAGACATGTGGTTACTAGCAAAGTACTGAACCCAGAGAGATTGAAGAAAATAAAAGGGAATCGAGAAACATTGGCTTCTGGGCTGACATGTTGATCATGCAACTTCTTTCCACCACAAGTGTAAGCGTGCACTGACAGCATCTGACAGCTTTACAAACAAAAGTTGAAAGCTGAAGTTGAAAGCTGAAGTAATACCTGTTCGGCGGGGTTAGTAAGAAATATACCACTCAGTAACTGAAGCATAGGACCGAAAATTCTATTTTCATGCTATCAACTGCGAACCAAGCAAGATACAGATTTTGTTAGCTTGCTTTATGCAAAACAAATATTGATGTAAAAGTATATAAATATGGATACACAATTTTTAAGAAGAGCAGAAGGAAGTTTCAGGACGGTCGATCGAGAATAAAATATTTTGCCATCGGTAACAAAATCTACGACATGAAAACAACATTAATTTTGAACCACGAATATAAAAAGTTACCATCAGCGAAAAACAGTTTGGGAGATTTTAGTTGTTTTGTTGTAATTGTACAAGTTTGGCTGCACCGAGTAAATCGCACATCGAATTCAGCGGGTGCTCTGATCAAGTTACCGCGTTATTTTACCGCGGCATGTTTACTCGCGAAACAGTGAAGCAACTGTGTCAAATAATGCCAAGCTACCGGGTTTTTGTTTTTGTTAGTTTTCTTTTTCTTTCGATTGTTATAAATTTTGACAAGAAATGTGCGAATTCAACACAAAGATCACAATCGCCCAACTCTCAGAGGTTGACCATTGTTTCTGGAAAATCAAAAATTTACTCTCCAAGACAAGGTTATTTATCACCAGGTAATTCCATCGTTTTGGTAATAGCAGCTACTTTATTATTCATTAGCGTCACAATCTTTTGCCGATTTTGGGGGTCATTTTGTTGAAACTCAAGCACGCTTCCAACAGACCTGTTTATTTCCGTGACTTATGCGTTACCACAAAAATTCTCCCCGTATCACATTTCCACACATGTATGCAAATTTGCTAAGCTCGAAAATTACACAACATGATAACTTTACAAAAGCTGGAAATTTCACAGAAATATTTTCCAACGAAACATTTATTGAAACAAGCAGCATATTTACTATAAGAGGCAAGAAACCCTTCCTATTTCAGTTGCGTGCGTGCAAGCGAAACACACAATCACAAAGCAGATGCAATTAAATAAATTTCTGACAGTTCACATTCAACCCTTTTCGAAAGAACCTTGACCGTAAATAATAAAGCACAAAAGAGACAACAAGCTTTCATTCAAGTAATTTTTCCCTGTCACATTTACAATTTTTTTTTAACCTTTGCAGAGTTGAGTACAAAATGAATGTTACTTGCCAGACAAACAGGCAAACTTTAAATAGATGCGACGTCAGTAAACACTGTGAGACACACAACAGAGATCACAGATCTACCTGTGGTGTTCGATTCCTTCTCTGTCTTTGTTGAACCCGTAAGTTACCAGAGAAATTTCCATTTGGTTTCAGTGTTGTACGTAACACCACCTTAGGCTTGGCGAAATATTAGAAGTACAGCATATTTTGATTTCGGCTCGACGGGCGAAAGATTCACGCTGTCGAAGTCCATTACTCGTCGCTTTTAAGATTCCAGATCTTTATGTTTCACCGCCTGTCTTGACGTTCCATTCTTGAGCTCCATATGGGTATATTTTCTTTAAAGATGTACTAAAACGCCATTCGCGTTACAATGACTTCCGACGCCATTACAGGTTAATTGTGCAGAGCAAGCTACGCATTACCCCAGCCCCCTCAAACCTAACAAAATACGCACAGAAGACTCTATGCACCAAGACACCACTTAGCAGGGGAGTGACAGGCAAGACTTTTACCGACACGGAAAAAAATACTAAAACGGAAATCTACCCATTTTCCGACTGGGTTTGGCAACCCAGTAATTATCAATATTAGTCATGGCACCCAATTCAAGAGACACTGTGAAATATCCAAGGTACATTTGGACGTTGTTCTTGGTCGATGGAAACGAATGGCGTTTATTTTACTATCGTCATGTATTGGAGATGGTTGCCTCCGAAATCAGGAGTCAAACAGTTGAGAAAAAAGTATTTTAATTAGTCTTCCGTTTACAATTTTAATATCACCGACTGCGGCGAAAAGGGGTGATCTTTGAGGGTAAGAAACCATACAAAAATATTTTTACATGCTTAAGACATGAAACTAAAGTAAATGCTGAAAAGTATACGTGATACCACGGCGGGGCCAGACCCCCCAATTGTTTCATTCTCGCGTGGGCACTTTTTTTCAAGATGGCGGCTTGCAGGCGTGCAAAGCCTCCTGGGTTTTCAACACTGGGGACTCGTGCTGAGATGGGTCGATTTTTACCGCCATTTGTGCACCCTGGGTACTATCCTTGCTTCACTGGCGCGTTTTTTCAGATTCTTTGTTTTGAAAGCTGCAATTTGGTGTACATGTATAATGAGTCTAGGTTGTTACAAAATATTGGATAAAAGCAGTAGGTTAGGAGACGAAAATGGCGAAGCAAGTTCGCCCCTAGAGCGGCAGGTATTTTTTGCAGGTTGCAGGTTGAAATTTCATTTTAACTGGAAAACCGCTGGCACTAAAAGAACGGTAAAGCAGTAGACTTGCCGTGACTGTTACATGAATAGCTAACCTTAGGCCTAATTAGGCCTAAAGAAAAGTTTTTAGGCCTAAGGTTAGCTATTCATGTAACAGTCACGGCAAGTCTATCGCTTCACCTTTCTTTTTAGTGCCAGTGGTTTTCCAGTTATAATGAAATTTCAACCTGCAACCTGCAACCTGCAACCTGCAAAAAATACCTGCCGCCCCAAGAGTACTCAAGGTAGTGCATCTTCGTTGATATTTACGTGTGATGTAGAGCGATAATAATAAATTTTGAAGTCATACATAGGTTAATCTCATAAAGCTTAAAACAACGCTTCCCGCTGGCAGAGTTTAACTGCGTTAAAAAGGAAAGAGCAAAAGCAATCCTCGAAACCAATGAAGAAATAAGCAGCCCGAGGAGAAAGCTCCATGAGCAAGCGACAGACATTAAAGTTTTGAAGAAAAAAGCAGCACAAACTCGAAGAACGAAGGCGAAGAAAGAAGCAAAAGGTTAGTATTTTCGTATTAACATTGATAAAGTGGTGTGACTCAATGATCAGTTGTTTAACTGCTGTTAGCTTACGAAGTGCAAAATATTCAAGTGAACTGAGCACTATTCAAGTTAACTGAGCACTATTGCAAATGATAAATAATAATGATGATGGTAATAAAAATATCATTTTTATCATAAATAACAAATGACAAATGTACGATTTTTCCAGGTTTCCTGTGACATGTATTTTGCTAGTTCATATCATTTTTCTCATTTAAAAAGTATTAATTTGTTGATTTGCTCATTTATCCCTGAAAACACTTTTAGATTGCTGAAATTGATGTTGAAGATCATTCCCCTGGGGAAGCCAAAAAGAAAAAGGATAACAGACGCCCCATTGTCACTAGTGAAATCTCTGCCTCATCCAGTGATAAGCTAAACCTGTCAAGAAAACAGTTCTTGATAAGAAGAAAGAAGACCATGTCTGCTTTGAGGGAAATACATGTAAGTGGATCAGCAGTTAAAGAGAAGGTGTCATGTCAGGATAATAGTCCAGTACTTGATGGTTTGTGGTCAACATTGATTTGCACTGCTTCAAAACCTGAAATGGCTGATTACATAAAAAAATCATCTCAATGTATGCATGAGATAATTCCAAATATTGTCAAAGCTAAAATAAAAGAGTATGAAAAGAGCAAGGAAAATCGGGTGAGAAGTATGCGTGTGCTGTATGAAGGAGGCCTTATTAGCAAAAGGAAGTACACAAGTGTCAGAAACAGTTCAGATATAGCAAAAGAAACTGGGAAGAAGAGGAAGAATTTGAAAACAGAGTTTATGACTGGATGTCAGGTTCCTAAAATTTTGCCTTACAAAGCTCTCATGGCCTTTATCAGAAGTATTGATATTGGTGAGGTAGTTTCCTTAGAGAACCTAGCTGCCAAGTATTGTGTAGAGGCATTCCCTGGTGTATAATATAGGCCACTGAAACCATTTTTGCTGAAGCTCGCAGACTTTTACCTGGTGATAGATAGCAAAAGCCCTGTCTTCACTGGTTTAATGGAGAAAAGGGGGTGTTATATGTAGCTGTTGGGGCAGATGGTGCTCCATTTGAAAAGGACGACACTGCAACTGCCTACCTGGTGAGTGTTCTGAACATCCTGAATAGAGTGCAAAGTTGCCATGACAACCATCTCCTAATGGGAGCAAACTGTGCTGAAGATACCCAACTGATGAAAAAGTACAGTGAGCATTTAAGGAGACAAATGGAAAAAATAGAGGGAAAGAAGTTAACAACTGAACAGGGAAACCAGGTGGTTTTTCATTTTGAACTTATTCCAGCTAACATGAAATGGGTCTCTTATATGTCCAGAGAATTAAATAACTGTGCAGTTTATTTCTCTTCATTTGCTAATGTCAACCAGACTGACAAAACTACAATTGGTGGCTCAATCGGTGGATCAGATGCAACCTGGCAACCCTGGGACTACAAGAAGAGACTTGAAACTGCAAAGAAGGTTGAAATGTGGAAATCTAAACTTCGAGATCCAAATGGAAAACAGAGACTGTTAAGTGTGGACGATTGTGCAACAGTTTTCAAAGGTGGTTTAGTGAGAAACGAAAGAAAGGAATTCAGTTTTCTTACAGATTCACTGGACTTGAATCAAAAAAGATTTCATGGAACTTTGCCTCCCTTATCCAGGAGGTTTTGAAAATAGCTAATCTGTCTAAGAACTCCATTGTGAAACTGCATGCCTTGGCACTTGCTGGCTAAAACATCAGAGATTCTGCTGCTATTTATTCTAGGGTGGAGGTAAACAAACAACAAATTGAAAATTTGAAGATCACATGTCAACACTACTTCACAACAAACTGCTTGCTGCTAAGTGGTGTAAATCCCACAGTGTGGACCATAGGATATGCTATTCCTTATCACACTGCACAGTTGCTTGAAAAAAATGGCTTTGGGCTTGGCCTAAATTCTATGCAGGGGCGAGAAGCTAAACATGTCAAGTTAGCCAAATATGTTGAGAACACTTGCAATTTGAAGAAGAGCATGAGGTGGTGGATAGTGTTTCGTCATGAGTTTGTCTGTCTCTTGTGGCTTAGAGAATTGGACCCCTTCAGTGTATCCTAGTAACCGACAAGAGAAAAGAAATGTCTGTGAATCATACATTCCAAAGAGGGTAAAAGACGGTGATGACAGGTTTTGCTATTGTGGCTTGCAAAAGGCAAGTCCGAATGATAATAGTTGCATAATCTGCACAAGTAATTTGATGCAACTAATAAACAAAGTGTTGTCTCTGGAAAAGTCAAACCAGAGATTAAGCAGCTTCATTCATAACATGTAAGATGTCTTTTTTTTTTAAAAGAAACTCAGATGCAGCCGGATTTCATAACATTAATTCAACATTGATGTTAAGGGCAACCAAATGAAACATACACACAAAGAAACTCAACTTGAATTTATTGTTACTGGATCATACTGTCAATGTGTAGTAATGATTATTAGGGAATAAAAATTAAATTCTATCATTTCAAATGTAAGAATAGTTACTATATTAAGCTGTTTTATAAATGTCATGCACATTTTAGGTGATCGTATCGAAAAAGTACGTGATATCTAAGCATGCACAAATGGTTTATTTAGAAAGATGCTTATGAACTTTATAACACGAAATCATAACTTTGGTTACTAAATAATACACTAATATACCTCTGGTAGAAAGAAATGAGAATAATAAATTATGTCAATCAATATGATGGTAATCAACAGTAATGGACTTGGTAATCAAAATATTACTTTATCTCATATAGACTTTTAAACACAATATATTATTAGTCCAAGTCGTATACTTTTTTTAATACACACAACCGTATGATCATGTGTATATATAGCAAACATACACTGCAAACATCCATATGTATCCAGTGATAGTTATCTTAAATCATTGTTGTTGTTTTATTTTTCAAATGTACACTTTGATGCATTCATGTGTGGCATCATTTGAATGTTATCAGTATTAATAGCGAAAAAAGGATATTATTCCCTACAAACTGCATTCACAGTATCTTTACACAAGATACAACTGATGACAATGCCCCCTTTAAACCCTAATATCAGTTTGTGGAGTCTCCACATTGTTCTCCATACATTGTCTGTGTAACTTGCTCTCAACTGTGTGGCTTCATAGCTCACTTGGTAAGAGCACTGCACCGGCATTGTAGAGGTCGTGGGTTCGAATCCTGCTGAGTCACCTGAAAAATTTTCAGGTGCATATGAGACAGTTTCTTAAATTGTCCAACAAGCGTGAGGATCCTCTCTTCATTTGATTTCTAACACCGCACTTCGCCAAAAAAAAATTTCTTTCATTATGTGGACCATGTTGTTATAATAATGATAATAATCAACAACAGAAGTTTGGAAAAAACATTTATAATAAGAATATTTTTTTTGCCAGACTAGTGTTGTGGGATACCGTTTATGTTCCAGTAACCATAATAAAACTTCACTGACAGAATCTCATTTGTCTTGTGAAACTTAAACTGAAGAGGCTTCTCTTCTGAAGCAATAACTTCACACCTTTCAAGAGGCTCTGTTAGAGGCTTTTTTCAAAATTCTTTCCCCATCCATTTCAGATCCATCCAAGTCCATTCTCTTAAACAGATACTTTGCCTTTCGTATGTTCACTATCTTATAAGTAGTGCAGGTATTTGTCTCCATTACCTGATACCCGAAGTTTGTCCTTCCCAGTATGTCTTTTGCAATACAAGAGAAGATCTCTCCAGGCATATCGACGGTGAATTCACCAGCCCATGGGTTCGCTAATTTCGGCTTTACGCTAAGACGACGGATAATCTTCAGATAGACCTTCCTCAGTGCCCTTGCTACCATTCCTCGT
>NC_090874.1:53992096-53994596 GCF_036669935.1 Montipora foliosa | reverse complement strand
ATAATTGAGATGCATGGCGAAGTAAGGTCAGCACATTCACGAATAAGCCGACTTGATAGTTTATCGAGACCAGCCCCTTTAGACTTATTTAGTTTATTCAGTAGCTTTAAAACCTGTCCACTATCAGTAGGGCGGAATTCGAATCTATTGTTAATTGCGGCCTTTGACATATTCCTGATGACAGTGGTTATTGTAAGTAGATAATGGAATGTCATTGGCAAGTTTAGGTCCTATTGATGAGAAATGATCATTGAAAGCATTAGACAAGTTGAATGATTCAGATTTACAAGTACCATTTAGATATATTTCTCTAATCGATGAATTGACGGCCTTACGAGATGTAAGATCGTTGATGTTTTACGCGGGTCGCCATTGGTTTCGATAAACTTATTATTGTAAAATAATTCTTCAGCAGCTTTAATTTCAGTATTAACTTTTTTACACATTCTTTTGAAGTTGGCCCAGTCATGCGGATCATTCGACTTGATTGCTTTGATGATTATGCATGCGTTCTTTCAAACCAGCAAGTAATGGGGCTGGACAATCTGCGAGCCAGCGAGCCATGCGAGTCTAAGCACCCATTTGAAATAGTGCTGATGAACAGTTATTAAGTCTAAGCACCCATTTTCGAACGGTTAGCTTTCAATAACTATGTGACTCGCATGTTGACTCGCATGGCTCGCCATGTTGGCTCGCATGACTTGTAGTCATGGCTCGCATGGCTCGCTGGCTTGCACATTGTCCTAACTCAGCAGTAGTCCACGGACAATTTTTAGATCTGACGCGCTTAATGCAAATCGGAGCATGTTTGCCAACAATTTGTAAAAATTTGGTTTTCCAGTCTGTCCACATTTGGTTGCGAGCCTGAATCCAAAAATTGAAAGTTGTAAAGTTTCTGTACATTATTGAAGTGTGACCCTTTTCGGAAGTTAATTGAAAGTTTACGAAACACATAAACAAGACTGTGATCACCAATACTGATATGGGCAACTCCGGAGCAGACTACCCTCTCAGGACAATTTGTAAAAATTAAATCGATCAGAGTAGATGATTTATCTGTGGTACGAGTAGGCTCAGAAATGAGTTGGTGGAGGTCATAAATATCAGCAATGTTTGTTAGTTACGGAAATTGTTGTCGTAAGTGGTTGAGGCCATATCGGCATTCATATCACCAAGCAGGAAAAATTCAAGTTTTGTTAGATCAAGTCTCGTAATAAGATTCTCCAAATGTGAGAATAGTCCTGTTGGAGAGTTAGAACCTTGGACTGGACTGTAGAACACGCAATTATGGAATTTTTAGATTTTTGAGCATTAAGAGAAATAGAGTACAGATGTTGTCTTCTTGTCTTCGCCACGGCAGATTTAAACAGTTTGCAAGGAACTAAACCAGGATTACGGAACCGGACTTCGAATTCAGGGCCCGGTTGTTCGAAAGCCGTTAATTACCTTAATCCAGGATTAGCGTAAACATTTGTTTTACGTTTTCAACTTTTTGGTGACAGTTTCCTTTGCTTATTTTTGTTTTTCAAGATTGACTTCTAACGTAAAGTTTTACAGAATATCAGCCTTGAACAGCATTTGGGAGTAGAGAATAAAACTCGTTTTAAAACTTGGCTCTTGAACAACTTGCCCAGGGCCCGGTTCCTCGAAATCCGATTAACTTAATCCAGGATTAGCGTAAACTTTTGTTTCACGTTTTCAACTTTTTGGAGAAAGTTTCTTTTGCTTATTTTTGTTTTTTTAAGATTGACGTCTTCTCATGTAAAGTTCTGCCGAAAATCTGCGTTGAACAGCATTTGGGAGTAGAGAAATAAACTGCTTGGTTAATTTTTAATCTTAGATTAGCGTTAATCGGCTTTCGAGGAACCGGGCCCAGGATGACAAGTTGTTGAACTGTGATTTGTCATATGTTTTTCAGTTGATTTAAGGCTGATCTTGTAATTTTTGGATGAATGGAGTTAAGGAAGCAGGTAAAACTGCAGGATTTGAATAAAGTCTCCTTCCAAAAAATAAATAAATAAAAAATCCCGTATCCTGATAACCTGCTAATAGGGCTTCGTTGTTTGCATTTGCAAATCTAGTAACGTTAATAACGAGTTTTTACAACAAACAACTTCAAGTTATATTACAAATTTATCTTTCTGGTAATCTCTCCGCATTTTCCGAAGTTTACCTGTACTTGAAGTTGACTGTAACTGGACAATTTGTGTTAACTGTTTGCGCATTCCACGGATACGCCCATGTAGGCGTCTTGTTATTAGACACGTCTAGTTTAGCTTCCTGAATAGCAAGAACATCTAGACACTTATCAGCAAGCAAGATTCTAATTTCATCGACATGCGTGGAGAGTTTGTTAACAATTAGTGAAGCTAACTTAAATCCACGTTTTGAAGGAATGAGGTTGTTAATAGTGGATCTCTGCTGATGCAACATTGATTGAATTGATTTGCAATTATTGTCATAATTGTTGTGAGATTCATGAAATTTAAGGGCCTACTGA
>NC_090874.1:53979596-53984596 GCF_036669935.1 Montipora foliosa | reverse complement strand
ACATTGTGGGAATGGATGAGGATCCATTCTACCATATCTGCCACTGAATTGAAGATGTGGGGGGCAGAGCGGAGACCAAAGGGAAGGGCTAAGTCTACATTAAACTGATTCTGCCACCGCATGCCCAGGAGATACCGGTCCAAGGGGTGCACTGCAATGTTGCGATAAGCGGCCTCCACGTCAAACTTTGCCATCAGAGCCCCACGGCCAAACTTGGAGACCATAGAAGTAATCTGGTCAACTGTAATGTATTGCAGGGAAAAATCCTCAGGGTTGATGCCATCATTGACACTGAGCCCTCCTGGAGATGACAAATCGACAATGAGCCTCCATTTACCAGGTTGCCCCCGCTTTGGGATCACTCCAAAGCTACTCACATGGAGGTCGGGTAAAGGTGGGGACGGAAAGGGGCCAAATACCCTTCCAAGAGACACTTCATTGGCCAAGTACCGATCAATGACCTCAGCATGCTGATCGGCTGAGGGCTTATTCTTTTTGGCAGACTTAAGCTTCCGAGAATGATCAAAACCAAGCCTAAAACCACTACGGAGACCATCCAAAACAAACCTCAGAGCAGACTGGTCAGGATGGCTGGCGAGCTCGCGGGCAAATACCTGTGCCTTTAAAGGACTCACCATGGAGACTGGACGAGAAACAAGGGGCAAATTGGTATGGGGAAGGAGAATGAAAAAAAAAATAATAATAATAATAAATAATAAATAGGAATATTAAATAGAATAAAACATAACAATCACAGTAGACAGAAGAATGTAATAACAAAATAAGGACTCGGCAAATCAACATGTATGAGAAACAAACAAAAGTCAATGTCAACTAGGTCTACTACAGAACAAGTCAACTACAGGACAAGCTCCCTCAACTTGGCGGGGAACGAATCGTCCTCAAGCAATTATTGGCGACGTGTCTTGAAACTGGAGGATGGTGAGGTTGATCTCCGCTTACCGTCAGACCTCGAGGGTTTCTCGACAATCCAAGGAACGATGAGCGCCAGCACAAGTGCTACAACGATGCGCGTACCGGCACGACATGTACGGGGCTGTGCAACGGCCCTTGTTCCAAGGCATGCAAACGATCCGCGAGGAGCTCGAACCCACTGGTTCCAAAGAATCTGATGGGCGGCCACGGGCTGAAGAACCAGCTCCATGGAAATTGAATAGCTGGGCATCCATAACCGACCAATCCGTGAGCTTCGAAGCCGCTGCATGCTCGCGGAAAGCCTGATCGTAAGAAAACCAAACGCGACCTTTGAAGTGACGATGAGTGTGCAAAATCAGGAGCTTGTACAAAGTTAAGTCCTTCCAGCGATGAGGGAAGAAAGATGCGAACACTAAAGAAAAAACGGTAAAGGCCTCAACCCCCGCGGCAATGCGGCAATGTCCTCAATTTTCCGACGTTGACGTTTGGGGGGCGCTGTCAGCACGAGACGACCATCGAGCAAAAGCTGCGGCTCCTGTTCGGTGCGGTCGAGATTAGCGGCCAGCAGCTCCGGCAAGTCAATGTACTTGCCTGCCACGATCTGGTTCACCATCTTCGCTGGAACTGGCGAAAAGCCCGGGCCCACGACAAACGGCTGATCTGCAAGACAAGTAGCAGTCATGCCTGTGCTACACGCCACACCTTGGGATGTCCCAAGTGCGAGACTGCTCGACACGAGGGCCGATGATGAAGCAGTTGACATTAAAGGCGAAGCAAATGTCGAAACGAAAGAAGGAACTACTAAAGGAAATGGCCTACCTTGTGTAGCTCCGATATTGGACTGGAACCCGGCGCCGGAGTCCAAAAACGAAGAAGCCAAGCTGCTCAGGGGAGCGGAAACGCCCCCAGAAGCGGCGAGCGAAGCTGGAGGAGCTGAAGCAGCAACACTAGACGGCACCGGATGAGCCGATGAAGAAGCAAAATGAGACTGAACCGCGGCCTGAACTGCTTGGGAAATGAAAGCAGCAAGTTCCGGAGAAAAAGGCACAGTTGAACCAGAAGAAAGTCCGCTTGAAGTGGACACACTCGGCGCCAGAGCGTGGCTCGCAGAAGACGACGTATTGCCTGGTGGAGTGGAGATCGATGCAGCCACGGATGATGGAATTCCGAACAAAGCCGCTTCCTGACTGGTATTCGTTTGGCGAGAAGTCATGATTCCGGTCGGAAAGCAAAAGCACTCAGCTACAGCAAAAAGGCACTCAGCTATGGCAGACAAAGGCGAACGAGAACGTAGCTGGAACGCAATACAAATGCCCCTGCAACAAACCCTGTAAAAGCGAACCCCCCGCGCATGGCTTCCCGCGAACTGCCGCTGACTGCATTGGCTCAAGTTTAACTTCGCCTAAATTACATTCAGCCACATGTAAAACACATTTAAGTAAAACAACATGAGCATCGTATTCCAAAATCGCCCTCGCACACGTGAAAATGGATCCTTGGTTTTCACAAAATTGTTGTGACAGCCGATCGTTGACCGGTATTGTTCGATTGTTGTTCCCATGCTGGCGGCTAGTAGCAGACAACAGTAAGCGTACGAAATACTATTCTTTGAGAGTGCAAGACTCTTATTCAATGCAAGCATTTTTTAGAGTACAATAACTCTTTCAGTTTGAGGTGTAACCCACACCGATAGTTCAAGCCGATAAATACTGGCTTGTGAGAGCTTCTGAGATACGCGTGACATACTTGTGAGATATGTGGTGCAACCCGCACCGGATCTCAAGCCAATGAATGTGGGATTGCGAAAGCGTCTTAGTTTCTTTGCAGTCCGCACTAAACACAAGCCGAGTCTAGATATGTTGGCTTGCGTGAGTAAACAACTCCCCTATCGATATCACCTGGATGAAATAACAAAGAAAAAACAAGGCAGGAAAGTGTAGTTAATTTTCGAAATGTAAGAAAGAAAGCCAATCAGAAACAGCAAGACAGAGCAATTTTGAAACAGAAATAACTTACCTTGAACAATTACAACTAATTTGCGACGGAAAGCTCTTCAAATTTTTCTCAAAACAGGGAAAACGACCGCAGATTTAAATACACAACGACGGCAACTCGCTAGGGCAATGGCCGACACTTAAAAACAATGACTCGCAATTACTAGTACCCAGTCTCGTGCCAGACTATTTACATTCTCGGAGATCTGTCACGTGTCATCTAGTCCTCAAAGTGACAAACCTACTGACAAACTGACTGACTGACTAACAATCAAGATCTGCCTCTGACTTAGGGGTCTGTATGCATGAGCATAAGACCCCAAAAACATGTCAACAATCACACAGACAATGTTAATGGTGTAACATTCGTTACCCGTAAGCACATATCCCCCGAGGGACCTATTTTTATTTTTGTCTTTGATTGTTAAAGGCTTTTTTCTAATGTTCTTTTCACGTTTTGGATTCCTATATTGAGAGGAATGCCGTTGCAATCCCCAAACAGTGCGAGTGTTGACTTTCAAAGCCGTACAATGGCCGATTAAACACGCTGACTACCTTGAAAGACCCTGGGAACGAGAGTCTGAAGTTGGATGGGAGACCAACGCAAAATCCCAATAACGAAGACATTAATCCTCATTTTTTAACATGATTTCTTTTTGTATTTGGTTGTTAAAGGCTTTTTCCAATGCTCTTTTCACGTTTTTGGTTCCTACATTGGGAGGAATGGCGTTGGAATCAACAAACAGTGCTTTTAATAGCGGGTGTTGACTAACAATGATCGATTGAACACATTGGTTCGATTGATAAATGCTTGGCACAATGACTGATTGAATTCACAAAATGTTTGGCACAATGGCCAGTTGAACACACTGGTTCGGTTCACAATATGTTTTGGAGCGAATGAGCAAACTGGTTCGCAGGTCGATTGACGTATTCGTTATGCAATTGTTCATAGTGGAACACCCAAGAACGAAGCAAGATCTAGAAATAACGTAGAAAATTCCCCTTACCTTTAACCTTGCCGTTCTCAAAGAAAAATCATCTGTCCACTTTATTTAGTACTTTCAAATGTGAGGTTACTGTGTCAATCCTCGCAAGCGGAAAGAATTTCAAAGTAAATTTTTGCCTAAACGTGAATAGGATACTCCGTGGCCCAGTGGTCTAGCCCTCGCTCAGAATGCCAGAGCTGTGAAAAGAGTGGGGGCTCTAATCGCTATACGGGAGTTTGGAAATACTGAGGGGAATGAAAATGAATCCCCCGATCGGGGGCATATCCGTGGGGCACATTTGTGACTATGAAGAAGAAAAGACAAAGATACGCGATCGGTTTTAACCTGGGTGCATGTTGCACAGACATCCCACGGATTTATTTCTGGCGAACAAGAGAAAATTTTAGATTATTTGTCCAGTGGAACAAGGAAACCCCTCCCTCTCTGCCAGACCCTCAGGGGTGGTGTTGATTCTCCTGACAGTTACCAAGTGTACT
Source organism: Montipora foliosa (assembly GCF_036669935.1). Lineage (NCBI taxonomy): Eukaryota > Metazoa > Cnidaria > Anthozoa > Scleractinia > Acroporidae > Montipora > Montipora foliosa. Next base: position 53,980,180 of record NC_090874.1, on the reverse strand, counting down.
TTGTTGTTTCTTATCAGGAATTGGATTATACATTTGTAGCGATACAGAAAGACGACGTTGACAACTTGGACTGCTTTGTCAACAGTCAAATAACACCAATTATGTTGGACCAAGAAACAAATTTGACCGAGGGAGAGGTTATCTGTATAGTCCAACATTCTGGAGGAACACCAAAGCAGTTGGGCCAAGACAAGATATCGTCTGTAGATCAGTTGAGCCAAGACAAAATATCGTCTGTAGATAGGCCATATATTAAATATGAGGCTGGCACAGAACCAGGATCCTCTGGGTCCCCTGTATTTACCAGCAAAGGCATGAAGGCAATAGCTATACACCTTTCTGGAAGAGAGGGAGAATTCAACAAAGGAACACTGTTAAGTGAAATCCTCTCTCATCTACAACAAGGAACATGTAAGTTAGCTTTATTATATATCTTTGATTAGTCGCCTTGTTTCTGAGTGGCATATAAGCCGGTAAGGAGTACTTCTCCAATATTGTCATAAAAAAGGTTGCTGTTATTCATCGTGGTGAAGTACAATAATAATAATTTAAAAGCATTTTCGTTTGTCTCACGATGTGGTCAC
>NC_090874.1:53967096-53972096 GCF_036669935.1 Montipora foliosa | reverse complement strand
AACGACTTCAGTCCAGTAGACTAATTTTTTCATGCTCTCAGCCGCTTTTGGAGTGGAAATGTATTTTAATTTTGTTTATATTCATTTTTACTTTTATTATTGTTATTTATTCGTTATTATTATTATTATTATTATATTTTATTTATTTATTTATTTTGTACGATAAAATTTACAGTGCGGGGAGTTTGGGCACCTCAGCGCCTCCTGTAGACGAAACGTGGATAGAGGCGGGCGTGATTGACTAGCTGACGTGGTTGATGAGGATTCCAATTTATTTCCTTCGTTTAATAAGCGTGCGGCAGGCGAATTTGTTGCGGAGACCACCTGTTCGAGTGTATCGGGGAGACTGGAGAAATCAGCATATTTCTGGGAAACGTGTTTGCAGGCCCCGGACTTTGTTTTAAGTATCATTCGGGAAGGTTATAGATTACCTTTTGGTCAATACCCCTCGCCTTGTTTTCTTGTAAACAACAAATCTTCGCTCGATCGCCCGCATTTTGTGCAGCGAGCTATATTGGAGTTACTAGCTAACTGCTGTATTCAGGAGCACAGCGCCTCGCCTTTTTGCGTGAACCCACTCTCTGTTGTCGAAGGCAAAAAGCTTCGTTTGGTGATAGATTTGAGGCATATTAATCAATGTCTAGTTTTGCCCAAATTCAAGTATGAAGATTTGCGATCTCTGTCTGAGGTTTTGGATGAGGGTGACTGGTTTTTTACCTGGGACCTCAAGTCGGGCTACCATCATGTCAGGATTCATGCGGACCATCAAAACTATTTGGGTTTTGCTTGGAATTTCAATGGTGCTCTCAGATATTTTACTTTTCAAGTGCTTCCTTTTGGGCTTGTTTTTGCTTCACGAAATTGCTGCGGCCTCTTGTAAGGCGTTGGCGTTCGATGGGTCACGTCAGTTTTGTCTACCTAGACGATGGTTTAGGCAGTCTCCCCGATAATTGTTCCGCTCAAGCAGCGAGTATTATTCAGCGTAAAGATCTCGGTTCTTGTGGATTTGTCGTTAATGAAGATAAGTCGTGCTGGTCGCCCAGACAAATTGGCGAGTGGCTAGGTTTCGTAATTAACACGATTTTAATGCAGTTCCGAGTTCCAGAAAAGAAAGTAGCGAAGCTCAAAGCAATATTAGACTCTGCTATTCAAGACGGCTTTGTAACGTTCCGGAATTTAGCCAAGATTGCGGGATCGGTAAATTCTATCTACCTTGCGGTTGGGCCGATTGCTCGATTACTCACTAGGCAAATGTACGCTGCCATTGATTCCAGATCAGCTTGGGATTCTATATTGCCTATTTCATCTAGTTTGATGGTAGAATTGAAGTTTTGGTATTTGAACATTGACTGTTTCAATGGCTATTCGATTAGGCCACCTCCTACTTCGTCTGTCGTGATATTTACCGATGCAAGTGATGTCGCATTTGGGGGTTTTTCTTCCAATCTTAGCGTTTCTTCTGTCAGCGGCATGTAGCTTGCGGATGACAAGGGCCAAAGTTCTACGTATCGGGAGCTTAAGGCGATATACTACGTGTTAGCATCCTATGCCAAGGAGTTGGAGAGCACGAAAGTGAAAGTCTTTACGGACAATGATAATGCCGCCAGAATCGTTTTAGTTGGCAGTCGCAAACCACATCTTCAAGCGTTAGCAATCGACATTTTTCAGCTTTGCTAAGCCAAGCGCATTGTTCTCGACGCGCAGTGGATTCCTCGTTCTGTTAATGAGAGAGCCGACCTTCTGAGCAGGTTTGTCGACAAGGACGATTGGTCTTTGAATCCAGCAGTTTTTCAAGATATCGATGTTAAGTGGGGCCCTCATACCGTCCACCGGTTTGCTTCTTACTATAATGCCCAACTTCCCAGGTTTAACTCCAAATTTGCTTCGCCTAGCAGTTGCGGAGTAGACGCGTTTGCCCAAGATTGGAGTTGTGAGATCAATTGGATTTGCCCTCCAGTCTCTTTGATAGTGCGCTCTGTCAGAAAGCTTGAAGCTTGTAACGGGTTTGGGACCCTGGTTATACCTGAATGGCCATCAGCGTCCTTCTGGCCTTTTTTGCATTCCACTCCTTCTAGATTTAACAGCTTTGTTAAAGATGTTTTTGTTCTCCCTCGGATTGACAATCTACTCATTGAGGGTCCGGGACAAATGGAAATTTATAAATCCAAGGATTCCGCATTCAGTTCATGTCCTTCGTTCAGGATGTTGGCCTTGCCTCTTCAATTTGTATAGCCTATTTATGGCTTGTCACCATTTAGGTGTGTAGTTTGAGTTTTTGTTCCGTTTAGGAGCATTCGACTTATGATTTTTATGTATGGTGCCTTTTAGTGCACTTTTGCCTATTTTTGGCCTTTTCACCATTTGGGTGTGTTAATTGATTGATTGCTCCATTTAGGAGACATGGCGTATTGTGCCTGAGTCATGTTTGGTGCCTTTTTAGCGCACGTTTTCCCTATTTATGGTCTTGTCACCATTTTGGTCGGTGGATTGCTCTATTTTTCATACCTTTCGTCTCGTTTTGGGAGTTTTTTATGCACGCTTGCCTAGTTACATCCCGAGTGATGGCTCCATTTTTGAGTTCCTTTGCATTTTTGCATGTATGCTCCTATACCAGAATTTATTCGTGTTTCGGCTTTTTGGCCGCTTTATTCGTTCTCATCCCTTTCGTCATTTTGGAGTTTACGAGTTATATTTGTCCCCCTAATTCTAATTCTTAGGCATTAATATTACAGAAAAACTATAATTATACCATTGCCAGTCATGGTCTTGTTGCGTTGACTGCGTTTTCTGTGCTTCAGATGTTTTGCAGGTCGGCTCATGGCGCGAAGTACCGTCCCTTACAGATCCCTCTCTTCAGTCTTTGGTACCGGATCTTCTCGATCTTCAGTTAGAATCCAAGGCGACTTCCACCCTCTGTAAATACAATAACGGCTGGTCCGGCTGGTCCAGATGGCGAAGGTGGGCATCCTCCAAGATAGGCGTTCCAGTCATCCCAGCCAAGCCTCTTCACATCTCCCTGTTTATCACGGAGCTGTGCCATGCGGCCCTCCGGAAAGGAACGGGACTCTCGTCAATCGAAGGTCTGTTCTACAGTATACGTTGGGCTCACAAGCTGGCGGGCATTGAATGCTGTCCTACTGACCACCCTTTGGTTCAATTGTCGCTTGAAGGTGCCAGAAGGAAGCTGGGTAGACCAATCAAACCGAAAAAATTGCTTCCCATTGACTTGTTGCAAGTTATTACCGAGCATTATAGCTCTAGCGAGTCTTTGGCCCATATTCGCTTTTTATTTATATTACTGGTTGGTTTCACCGGTTTTTTCCGGATTGACGAGTTATTATCCATGAAACTCGGAGATATTACTTTATTTACAGATCGAATGTCTATTTTTGTGCCGAAACGAAAGAATGATCAGATCAGAGAGGGTCATACCTCGGTCATAGCTAGATCGGGAAATTTAACTTGTCCTGTAGCAGTCACTGAGAGGTTGGTTAGTTTTTTACCAGAGTCTAAGAATCCTCATTTTCCTTTGATTAGGCGTATTGTTAAGTCTAAGTCAGGCGAGTGTTTTCATGGAAGCATCGGTATTTCTTATTCTATGATCTTGCTGGAATTTAAGAAGCTTGTTGGTCCTTTTGTTGACGATATTTCCATTTTCGGGACGCATAGTATCAAATCAGGGGCAGCTTCACATCCTGCCTGTAGAGCTATCAATGAGACACTTTTAGACAAGCATGCTGGTTGGAAATGTCCTAAAACAAAGAAGCGATACGTCAAGCATGTAGCTGAAGACTTGTTAAATGTGACCAAAATAATGGGCTTGTAGATTCGTTTGATTTTGCATTGTTTGCCTTGTGTCGGATAGGCATTGTATTTTGTTGTGAGGCCTCGTAGGAAAGGCTGGCGAATGAGCCTTGGTTCCTATCCAGATTTCCAGTTTTTTCCTCGTGTTGGGGTTTTTGAAGGTTTTTTCTGGCCTCCGTGCTCATTCGTCATTTATTTGCCGTATTCCATGCATGCTTTTTCGTGTTTATTCAGTTTACGTTACTTTATGATTACGCAGCCTTTAGGGAGCAATGCGAGCCTTGGCTCCTATCCTTCGTGTCTTGCGAATTACATTGTCAATATATTTACTCCTAATAAAGTTTGGAGAATGGTCGTTCGTACGCACGCAGACCGTATCCAGTTTGCTCCATGTATTCTGTTGTGCCTTGTGCTGTTTGGTCGTAATATGCCTAGTATAGTGCAAAACAGCCCTGTCCTGCCTTCTTGATAAGCTGAATGGCTTTATCAATAGTGGCATATTTGAACTTGTGTGTTCTGAGGAAATACCATCATTTACAGATGATCCCTTGGGGAAAGAGAGGTGATGAATCAATCTATATTCCCCCAGTGTTTTCTTAGGAACGACTCCAAGAGGAGAAACTCGAAAGGGAGACAATGGCGGAGATTCAAATGGGCCTGCTAACCTTTGTAACTCAAGTTCCTTTTTAAGTTTTGCATCAACAATAGTTGGATTTCGCAAGGCTGACTTCAAATTACCGGAACTAAACAACTTACGCTCACCCTCAAAGTGAAGTGGGAAGCCATGAGTGAAACCTGAGAGCAAAAGGGTAACAGTGGAATGGAAATAGCCATCTAGGAGAAAACGTAAACGCTCAACTTTTATTGGTGTTGGAAGGCTTCTTTGGAAAGGAGTTGGCAGGTTGGGGCCTGGGGCGAGACTGTTTTGATGGGCCACAAAAATTACATTTTGTAACAGGATGGGAACCCTCACATTTAAAACAGTTATGATTGTAAGCACAACCGGGGTTACATTTCTTATCCTTGTGGAAACGAAAACAATAATCCCTGGGGATAGAGTCCAGCTTGGGTTTAGATGACATAGGGGGTATATTGGGTGGCAGAGGTTTAACGAAGGCTTGCAATTTCAGCCACAATTCACCCTGGATCCTGTCCCAAGGCATTGAAGTGTGGTGGGCTTGCCTTAAAAAACGGAA
>NC_090874.1:53952096-53957096 GCF_036669935.1 Montipora foliosa | reverse complement strand
TCGTGTGCTCCGATACGTTAGCGTGGCGTTTATTTTGGCGGGCTTAGTGTAGCGGTGCCCAGTTGTGGTCAACAACGGAATAAAATCTGGATTTCGTCAGTCATCGACCGGGGTTTTTCTTCGGCGGCTGTCGTGTTTGTTGGTTTGTCTTTCGTTCACTCGTCGCTCTTTCGTCCCTGGACCATAGTGTGCTCGCCGATACGTTAGCGTGGCCAAAGGATTTCGTCCTTCATCGCCCGTGGTTTTTTCTCGCTTTCTGTTGTGTTTGTTGGTTTGTTTTTCACTTGTTTTTCGTGGTCGCCTCTAACTTGCTCATCGCTGGTTGGTGTTCGATCATACATCATGCCAAACCCACTTCGTTCAACCAACAATAGCTTGTCCGCTGGACTTTGTTCGGAGGACATACCTCTCTTGTCCCCCGCGCCGATGGTGGTTTCTACGGCTCCCTCTGGCCCTGTGGCGCCTTTGGCCGTCGATTCGATCGCCGAGGCTGTTGTTCGCGCACTTGGAAGCACCCTCGCCATTACCCCCCTCCGTCCCTGGCACTTCTGTTGGCGTCACTCCATCAAGCTCGGCCCGCTTCGTGGCCCCCATCACCTTTCCATTCGCGAGTCCCAGTGTATCCGGCAGCCTGCCAAGTTTTGGTAACTCTGGATCAGTGCCTGCATCTGAGAAGGCTTTCATTGTTGGTCCTGGTCATGCACCAATCCTGGCGAAATTGGCCAAGAAGATCATCGAGGGCCAGTTCGTGGAGTTGGCAGATCTACTTACAGTCAATCTCCGAGCTGGGGATCAGGAACCACAGACCTTCCTGGAGGGTAAACTCCTGGTGTCCAACGTAAAACGCAGGCAAGTTGAAATCAAGGATATTCTTACTTGGACTGAGGCCTTCACGATTTTCCAGCTGGTCCTGTGTGCCTCTCACCCCCCTGCGCTGGTTAGACTTGACCAGATATAAGCTGCTCATTATTCAAACAGCCCGCCAATATCCAGGTCTGGCTTGGCTTGAATACGATCTGGCCTTCAGAAGGGATGGTGCTGCCTCGGGCCTTACGGATTGGTCCAAAATGAATTTGGATCTGTATAGTTTTCATATGCGTTTGCCAGCATCGTCCTCACTGCAACCAAAGCCGTCTTCCCTTTCCGGGTTTCCTCAGTCTTCCTCAGACAGCCCAGACTCCCACCGACGCACACCATTCTGCCATTCCTGGAATGAAGGGAAATGCCGGTGGCCATTTGGGAGGTGCAAGTTCTGCCACAACTGCAGCAATTGCGAGGGAGAGCATACCAAGGCTAACTGCCCCTTTCCCCGCTCAGCTGGATTTCATTCCCGTTCCTGCTCTCCCTCCCCTGGAGGGAGAAGGGGACAGTACTGAGGGGCGAGGTACGCCCAGTGTTGTGTTTGTACATAGTTTTAGTGATGTGATTGCGTTGCCTAGCCAGCCAAATGTATTGCCTCAGCTGGCAAAGTTGTTTTGTCCTGTTCCAGTTTCAGTTCCAGTCTCAGTTCCCGTTTCTGTTCCAGTTAAGCCCAGCGTTGCAGTTGTCTCGTTTGCCCCATTATCTCCGGTGTCTCAGGTCACACCATTACAGTTGGATCAATTTCAAGCCGAATTATGCCACCATCCCAACAAGTCAGCTGTGGCATTTGTGACTTCTGGCATACGGGATGGATTTCGGATAGGCTTTGACCCATCCTTGGTGTCCCTCAAGTTGGCATCTTCAAACATGCGTAGCTCTGCTGAGCACCCATCAGTGATTGACTCCTACTTGCAAGCTGAAGTCTCTTCTGGCAGGGTGGCAGGTCCTTTTCCAGTGCCTCCGCTTCCGTCATTGCACATAAGTCGTTTCGGGGTGATCCCCAAAAATAATCAGCCTGGGAAGTGGCATCTCATTTTAGACCTATCATCCCCAGAGGGGCAAAGTGTCAATGACGGCATCCCTAAGCCCCCGTTTACCATTCAGTATGTGTCGGTAGATGCTTTCATTGATGGCATAATGTCTCTGGGTAAAGGAACGTTAATGGCCAAGTTCGATGTGGCCAGTGCATATCGGAATGTGGCTATCCACCCGGACGATCGCCCCCTTCTTGGCATGAAGTGGCGTGGGCAATATTTTGTGGATTTGGTGCTCCCTTTTGGGCTGCGTTCAGCACCATTTATTTTCACCGCCATTGCAGACCTGGTTGAATGGATCCTGGTTCACAATTATGAGGTTACATTTCTGCGTCATTACTTGGACGATTTCCTCACTTTGGGCCCACCGGCGTCCCCTGTGTGCCACAACAACCTTCAAACCTGCGTTCATCTGTGTACAAAACTTGGCCTTCCCTTTATCCAGATAAGTTGGAGGGGCCGGCGACTCGTCTTACAATCCTTGGGATTGAACTTGACTCCAAGAACCTTCAGGCTCGCCTTCCAACTGACAAGAGAGATAGGATTGTTTCACTGTTAGATGAGTGGTCGGCGAAACGTTTTTGTAAACGTCGCGAGCTGGAATCCCTGATTGGCCATCTCCATCACGCCTGTAAGGTCGCCCCACAGGGTAGGACATTCCTTCACCGGATGATCGACTTGCTTTGTGCCTTTCGCCGTGATGATCACCCCATTAGGCTTAACCAGGAATTTCGGCAGGATTTATCCTGGTGGCGGGAACTGTTCCAAACTTGGGATGGCCTCAGTTTTTTCTGCATGCCCACATGGGCACCTCTCCCGGACTTCCAGGTCTCATCGGATGCAGCTGGCTCTTTGGGCTATGGAGCTATTTGTAAATCCCACTGGTTTGCTGGTGCCTGGTCAGCTGCACAAAGTTCCTCATCTATACCGTACAAGGAGCTCTTCCCAATTGTGGTGGCAGCCTATCTGTGGGGCCGTCAGTGGGTATCTCGGCGGGTCGAGTTCTTTTGTGACAATGAGTCTGTGGTGGCTGTACTTAAGTCTGGCACCTCGCGGGACAAAAACCTAATGGTGTTGCTGCGTTATTTGACTATGCTGGCCATCCATCATCCCTTCTCATTTACAGCTTCATCTGTTCGAGGCAAAGCTAATCCAGTTGCTGATGCACTCTCTCGATTCCATTTTCAGCGGTTCAGACGCCTGCACAGGCCGACCCAACCCCATCTCCTATTCCTGCCTCCCTTCTGGCAGCGCCTCAGCTGCCTTGACTCAGAAGTGTCGGTTCTTACTTACCCAAGGTCTTGCCCCTTCCACCCGACGAGTGTACCGATCCGCCCAACGTCGATTTACAGACTTTTGCCGCCAGGATGGTCGTGCAAACCAGGATGGCTCCATACCCCCAGCCACTGAGGAGACTCTCATGCGCTTTGCTTCCTTCCTGGCTGACAACCTTAACCATTCCTCCATCAAGGTCTATCTATCAGCAGTGCGCTCCCTTCACATTGACCATGGCCTTCTCGATCCGCTAGTCAACTGTCTTCGTTTGCAGCGTCTGCTAAGGGGCATTAAGCGAGTTCAAGGTCTAGTGTCACCCAGGCGCCTACCTATCACAGTTGATCATCTGAAGGTCATTCAGTGCTCTTTGGACCTGTCTACTAGAGACCATGTGATGTTGTGGGCTGCGTGCTGCTTGGCATTTTTTGGGTTTTTGCCTGTGGGCGAATTCACGGTCAACTCGGCATTCGATCCTCACACCCATATGACTGTTAGCGACCTGCAAGGGGACTCCTTGGTAAATCCCTCTTGTTTCAAAGTCCGTATCAAGTGTTCCAAGACAGACCCCTTCCGTGTGGGTTGTGATATCTACTTGGGGCGTGGCTTGGGCTCTGTGTGCCCCATAACAGCGTTGGGCACTTACTTGTCTCTGCGTGGGTCTGCTCCAGGGCCCCTGTTCTTGTTTAGTGATGGTCGTCCTCTTACCCGGCAGCAGCTATCATCCTTTTTGCAGTCTATCCTACATGGGGCTGGGTACTCCGGCTCCTACTCCAGCCATAGTTTCCGGATTGGGGCGGCGACAACTGCAGCGGCACGTGGTGTTCCAGATCACCTGATCAAAACCTTGGGGCGTTGGTCGAGCGAGGCATACCAGATCTATATCAGAACTCCAGTTAGTTCCATTGTCCGTGTTTCCTACCAGTTGGTGGCGTAACAGGTAGTGGATTACTCTGGTTACCAGCGGGGGTGGGTGCCTCAGGTTTGGGCTATCGGGGGCTTAGGCCTAGTTGCCCCGAGCCCCCTTGCTCCGGGTCCTTCCTCCCCGGAGATCCCTTCGGCATGGCGCGGGGGGCTCGTGGCTTGGTTGCGGGTTGGGCAGGCCAGTCAGGTGTTCTAGCGCCTTGGGGATGTGACTTCGGTTTCAGCCCCCAGGCTTCCTGGGCACCTACCCTCCACTGGCGACGCGGGCGTTAAATATAGTTAAATGAAATTTAACATAGTTAACGACTAGGAGCTAGTCTGGTCAGTAGTGTTTTGCAGGCGGTTGTTAGTGTCTTGGCCGTCTGGTAGCGTTGTTCAGCGTTTTGGTGCGTTCTGTAGCGTTTGTTATAGTTACATGGTTCACGACCGGGAGCTAGTCCGGTCAGTAGCGCCTTGCAGGCATTTGTTAGCGTTTTTTGTAGCGTTTGCAGCACTCTTTAGGTTGTGGGAGCCCTGGGGCTGACATGGTTCAGCGGTATTCCTGCTTAGTGCATGTGTTGTTGTCCAATGTGCTTGCAGGGTGTTTGTTGCTCTGTTGGCGTGGCGTTGTGAGTCGGATTAGGAGTTTAGTGGTTCTCGGCGTTCTTCTTCCTATCCCCCCCTTTTTTTTTTGGATTCTTTTTTTTGTGTGTTGTTCTTTTTTTTTTTGTATTCCTGTTTTTTTTTTTTTTGTATTCCTTTTTTTTTTTTGTGTTCTTTTTTTTTTTTTGTATTCTTTTTTTTGTGTGTGGTCTTTTTTTTTTTTTTTTGGGTTCTTTTTTTTTTTGTATTTTCTTTCTTTCTTTATTTATTTTTGTTTCCACTGAGCTATCTGGCTCAAGTGTGACGGGTGCCTTAGGGGGGCCTGGC
>NC_090874.1:53942096-53947096 GCF_036669935.1 Montipora foliosa | reverse complement strand
TCTTTTTAAAAATCAGCCTTTATGCTTAAACATTACCAGTAAAAGTGAAAATGATACTTTTTAATAAGTTAAACATGAATTTGCTACTTTACCGAAACTGGAGCCGTCACGCAACGTGTCATCAAAGGTCATATCAAATTAAAGCAAGGAAATCAAAATCCACAGAACAATAGTGGACTTTGTCAGTATGTTGTATGTCAGTAAAACTTAAGCCGTTCACAGTAATGATTTCAGCAACAGACAACAATTATCACAGGCGGAGAACGCACTCCTAATCTTTGATTACTACTAGTTTACTGTTTATTCTTACTCTGGATCTGGGATCAGAATTGTCAATTCTGATGGTATTAGAAAATCAGTTACGTTGGGACAGAGATAATGTACACCTCGTTACATTGACTCGCAAAAAATGGCTCAAAATATTTCTTCTGCCTTTCTGCCTTTCCATATTTGGCACTTCCACCCGGCCCTGGATATATCACGTACTTCTGAAAAGAAAATTCAAACCAGGTAACATTTCTGGGATCACGTATAGATTTTGTCTGGTGTATAATTCTCTTGAAATCAAACATTATTTCACGAAAGATTTGCAGGGTTAAAACCCCGGCCGATTCGACACGCAAATGAACAGACAGTCGAAAGTTAATGAATAATTCATAACTAAAAGCATTCATTGAAGTGTCAGCTATTGTTTTCAGTCAAAAGTACAATTTAATACGAATGCAATCCGGATACATTATGCAATTGGAAACCCCACCAAAAAAAACCGCCAAAAAAATCTCGCCAAAAAATCCTAACACGAAAATCCAACTCGAAAATCCAACTCGACATCCAACTCGACATCCAACTCGAAATCCTAACTCGGGAAATAGGCAACCTCAGAACGAAGCAATGTTGTTGAGGTATAATACACAGTAATTTGTAATTCAGTTTTATTTTGGCGACATTTCTAGGGAATCACCTTAAGTTGCCTCATTAACTGCGATATCACTCAAACTTCAAATCAATAATCATGCAACAAATCTTTTTCTTTCTCCAAGTCGAGACGGGTTGTTTTTCGAAATGCTTTTCCTGCAGAACAAGGTCAAAGCAGTGAGCACAAAATCGGATCATTCACCGTTTCTAGGAAACCTGGGTACCTACACTCGATAAAAACGAGTCTCGATATAACAACACACGTTTTACGTTATTTCCACCACATTCATGTGCCACCTAAAACGTCGACATTCATGTGATGTATCGAGACTCATTTCTTGTATCGAGACTCGTCTAATGTATCGAGACTCGTTTCTTGTATCGAGACTCGTCTAATGTATCGAGACTCGTTTCTTGTATCGAGACTCGTCTAATGTATCGAGACTCGTTTCTTGTATCGAGACTCGTCTAATGTGTCGAGACTCGAATCCTTTTCGCCAAAACGTATCAGGTGCAGAATGCTGCAGCATGTTTTCGTCTCTGTCTAACAGTTTGATGTAGTTTACAAGTAGTTCTCGGACCCGTGTTCTCCTCATGAGGACCCACAGACAGAAACCAACAAAATATTGAGTTAGCATATCTTACAACTCATTTTTTATCATTTGTCTCATTTGTTCAAAACAATTTTTTTCACTTCAGATTCAATTACCATCATATGTGATTTATTTCTTACATCTTTCATATCCCTTACATTTTCCTTTTTTTGTTTTTTTTTTGGGGGGGGGTTTTTTCCCCTTTTTGCATTGTAATATATTCTCAGGTTTCAGGTTGTAGGTGTGAATTTCACTTAAATAAAGTACGACTGATATTGTTTCATTTCATCATGTCACTGTCCCCGCAACCTGCGACCTGCTAGCTGCACCCTGCGAAAGACATCCTCCGTTTTGGATACAAAACAACTATAAATTTCCTTTCTAGTTTCTTTCTATAAGCACGTTGATCAACAGTAATCAGATGCTTGGTCTTTTGCAAGACATTTCACTACAGCTAAAACCTGCGCCCTGCTAAAACCATTGAATTATATAGATATATAGAAGAATGTGCTTTTCATTGGGAGGATTACTTAAAATCACAATGAGATTTTGGGGGCCTTAAAATTAAGTTTAGTGAAGCCGCGCGCAAAAAAAGAAAAAGGCGAACAAAAAAAAAAAAGAGTCAGTTGTAGCTTTACTGCGATATTACTGTGAAATTGTGAATATCCGGTGCCCTTCATATTAGACCCATAATACCAGCCCCTTTATGACCTCAACTTATTACCAGAGCTGCAATCCCTTTTGCAAGCACCCGTTTAACTCGTCTTTACAAAACCACATTTACATTGTTGAATATCTTTTCTCCATTAGATATGATTAGTATAAAAATCTTGGAGACACTAAAGCCCTGGCACGCAAAATGTTTTCTTCCGGGTGTTGTCCGCTTCTCAAAAACGCGCGTGCTTAAGCTCTCTAATAATACATATTTCGCAATTGTTAGGGAGATAAAGCAAAGCCGATTTTCCGTTACGGACGGCAACCAGAAGTTTTTTTTTTTCTTATTCGAATCTTTTGCCAAGCCGTTTGTCCCAGTGTAAATGAGAAAGTCTCATCTTCTAATATTGGTATTCGAAGGATTACAAAAAATGGGCATCAACTTCGACTGCTAATATTGCGGTAACAGCTAGAGGTCTCCAGATCCTTAGGTGCTGACTAATAATCAACAAACGGAGTTGGGATATTGCGAGGCTAACACTGGCCAAAAGCTCGTAATGATGTTTTCGCCACCTCTCCACTCCCTCCACATTCGGTCGTTTAAAAAGGATTGGAGATCCTCGCGATTGATGCCCCTTTTCTTCTTCACGGCAAGTTTCAGGTTCGCCCAAGCCGATTCAACCTCTTGAGTGTGTATTCCACTTACGGGATCTACAAAATTATCCGCGTGTACTACAACCCTGTGTCGCGCCACATGGATGGGCAAGTGCCTGGTGAGGTTGTAGTATGCACCCCAGTCGTCGGTGTGAACCTCGCTCCCTGGTTGAAGACATTGGGCCAATATTGGAAGGAGAGTTTCGCGATCTCTTCTATCCACTACCTGGTAGTATCCCCTCGCAGGTTGAGTCGCACAACTGATGACTCCAAACACCCACAAGTCTGCTGCCCTTCTTCCCCTGTTGAACTGAATCAAAGAGTGCTCGATTTTAACCTTTTGCAATCGAAAGGAACCAAAACACAAGCAAAGTATCCTGATAATAACTGATATAATAACGAAACGATTTGTCACCATCTGGGTAAACCTATTTCAGGGTGCCTACATGCGTTAGGTGTGTGTGGCACTTATGCTCATTGTTTCTCTCCCCTACTGTCTATCGTTCCCGACTAGTATACGATAACTACAGTAATCTACAAAAACCAAGAACTTTACCTTAGCTTTATGATTGAATTTGCTTTCGTCGCACTTTACAACAGACGTACCAACAAAAGGAATGATTGGGTTCACCTCCAGATCTCTTGAGCAAACGTCCTCAAGGCAACGAAATACCCTACACACAAGATTTTTGTTTATGCCCATCATTCTTGCTGTATCCCTGCGGGAGCTGTCAACAGACCAAAAATAGCACATAAAGATTAAATCCCCAAGTGCTATTTTTGGGAAGCGAGCGAAGAAGCTATTTGTTCTTATACTTCTCTTTTTGCGACAGGTTTTGCACCTCCTGTAAATAAAAACAAGGTACTGTATGAGCGCAACCACAGCGGGACTACTTCTTTTTCATAAATCTAAACCGGTTGCGAAATGCACATAGGAGATCCTTTGAAGTGCATATAGTCCAGCCTGGAAACGTTTACCTTAATCTAATGAACTTGTCAAGTGCAAAGGCAACTTTTTTTGATATCTTTCTTAGTGATCAGAACGGCTCCCGATCTCGCGGTGACTGTAACTCAAGATAGCGATGAGTGAATGAACAAGTGAATGCAACTTTCCGTTACAACTATACGCCACTTGCTCCAAATAAATGCTCTGCTTTTAAGGTAGCGGAAATCAGAATAAAAATGTGTTTGCCTATTTACCATCCTCGACCCCTTTTTCCTTCCCTGGGAACTAAGTACTCCGTGCTTGCAACAGTCTCGTCTCCAGAGCCCGCTTTCCCTTTTAGTCAGCGTCCACTTATCAGCGTCAAGATCAAGGACACTGGCAACAGGCCAAAACAGGAAGTCTGCAAAGCACAAACTTGCGGCTCGTCTACGCAAGCGCAAAAATTTGAAACAACATTGGTCGTAAACTGTTACAAAAATAGACATTCGTTGCCTGCAAACAGGCAACGAAAAAAATTAGACGAGAGAAACGAGTGGGAGTCGATGGGTGAAACCGCGAACGAAGCGAGTGGGATGGCTGTGCAGTCCCTCATCAACAGACCGCTCTATTGTAGGCTCGTTCCACTCGCCCTATACCAAATCTGGACCTATTCGCAGGCTAAGACATTCCCTACAACTGATTGGCCAGAATCAGGGTTCTTGGTGCTGACCAAAAGAGAAGAGGGCTCCGGTAACGACAATGTGGTCGCAGGAAAATAGAATGTACTCAAATCAAACAACCGGGTAAAATTATCAAAAGGGATAGTAGATGCAATAACTATCAAATGAAATGATGACAAAGATGAAATAATCAATTTTAAAACATTAATAACTTTTAGCTGGAAGTAGTTTTCAGACTAGACACTTGGTCTACTCTGATTTCACAGGTATTTCATCATTTGAAGGTAGGCTGCGATCGTTTTGCCAATCCTGTTTCATTTAGTCCGCATTCGACGTCATATCGATATGTTTCGTATGGGAACAATATAAAGTTAAGATGCTGATCACCACAGTTATCAATTAACGTTACTCGTGCAGTGAAGGAAAGGAAAGCCTGGAAAAAATCAATAACCTTACTGCTCAAGTAATGTTAATTAATAACGATTATCAGCATCTTAACTTGACTACCTCCGAGGTTCAAATACACATGGCTTTCATGCGTTAAGTTTCGTGAAAAAGAATATGTCGGAATGCACTCTT
>NC_090874.1:53934596-53937096 GCF_036669935.1 Montipora foliosa | reverse complement strand
AACTATGAGTAAATGTAATTACAATTATTTTAATGTCTAAATCTTGATCCTCTTTAAACGGTGCAAGATCGACTGCGGTACCAGCCACTTGGCCTTCTCGAAGAGTTGTCGCTCCTCTGCTGGAGAAAATTTGAAGAACTTGTCCCTCCTGCACAACAGCAAATCTGTAAGATAAACATCAGCAAGTTAGATTCGCGTGTAAGATCCGGAAATGCTACTCCTATCGCAAGTTAAGGTAGCTAGTTTTGTCCACCAAGACCAAAACAGCGGCTCTCTCGCACCAAATCGCCTTGAAGGCTGGGATGAACGGGCGACCGCTTGCTATAAAGTGCATCAAAGTTCCCATAAAGTTCTAGGTAATTGCAAAAATTCGATCAGCTTATTTTCAAAAGCTAGCCCTTTTTACATGTTTTCAATGAAACAAAAATTAAAATAACTACCAAGTTTGGTGCCTTGAGATGCCCTCGTTTTGGCTACGGAGGATTACCAAATCACAAAGGGTACGACTGTGTAGAACTTGGCCCCACCCCCAGGCAAAATCCTAATTTTAAATGCATATATTACAAAAACTGTTACGCTGTCATCAGCCTCGTTATTTTCCTGGCATTCTTATTTATGGAGCAAGTCCTAAGAAATGTGGAAGTGTTGAAGTATATTTAGCCTTAAATCAAAAAGGTATGTCCCACGTCTAAACCTTGGATTGTTTACTGATTTCATTCTTACCTTGCCCATAATGTAACAGGGGCGGAACTAACTTCAACTTTTAAAATAAATTTTGAACAATTTTGGGCCCACACGCAGGTGAACATCTTCCTGTCAAACCCAAACAACGGACTCTTGATGTTTTCTGTGTGACGTTGCGCGTAGTCAGTTGGCTTTAACGTCCATCTGAAGCAGTTCCGTTTAAAAATGTTCCGTCGTATACGCACCGACTCGTCAGCCTGGAAATCAAAGATCAAAAGCAACATTGCAATT
The DNA here is from genome assembly GCF_036669935.1 of Montipora foliosa. Taxonomy (NCBI): domain Eukaryota; kingdom Metazoa; phylum Cnidaria; class Anthozoa; order Scleractinia; family Acroporidae; genus Montipora; species Montipora foliosa. The sequence continues at coordinate 53,936,121 of NC_090874.1, read as the reverse complement.
GCATTACCAATGCGAACTCTTGTATTCGGGATCATTTACGTTAAAATTCAATCGTTCGATCCAATGGAAATAATCGTGCTGACCTTTTCAAAAATTGCACATCGCAGTTTTTCAACGTCACATTCCAAAAACTCCTGGTGACGCTGATAGCACTCCTGGTCGTGCATATATTGTCTACCTAGACGGTAGACCACGTTGCAACCCAAAATCCTGCATTTCACCATTCTCTTCCAACAGTCTTGCAGATGAAGATGTATGTGTGACCTGGGTTGGAGGCAGAGATCGATTTAAACACCTGATTAAACATATAGCTACCACGAGCCCATAACTCATTGTCAGGCGTCATTCTTGTAAAGGGGTAAAAAACTATATATGAAGATATAAATAGATGATGCAAATTCGGGTACAAAAGGAAGTTCAAGAGAAACCTGAAGACGGAAGATGTATTAACTGTTTACTAACCTCGGTAAATTTTTACCACAATTTAGTGGACATGGTTTCGGTTTTTCAGCGCAGCCTTCCTCGTGACTTTCAAGGCAAAAGCGGGGGAATTTTCCAAGGCAATGCGTGCATGGTATTTTGAAATAGGGGCATAGAGCAAGATGGTCTTGTAGTGATCTTCTATGGAAGGAACCAGAGCAACCATGTTGGCAACTTTGTACAAGGAAAGGGCAACTCTTGTAATGCGCTTCCTTCTGTTTGGATTGTCCAACCCATGAGCAACCTTCGTTAGTACATCGCACTTCTACCCTATCGATCACTGAACTGACAACGATACTGACACGGAAGTCGCGGTCGGCTATTAACATTCTACAGAGTGGGCACTTTATGGGTCGATTGCCTCCACTCCTGATGAGGGCCAACATGCACGCGCGGCAGGAACTGTGACCACATATCAGTGCAACTGGTTGGTTCATCAGTTCGTGGCTGAAACAAAAAAGTTAAAAAGAATAAGGCCTTTCTTAAGTTGCCTCAACACAGTTTCAATAATTTCTTGGGACTAACCCTAACCCTAACCCTTCACTTTGTATATGAAAGCTTAAATTGCAAAAAAACGAATTCTTTGAACTTTTCGAAAAAGGCGGAAAGTTTCTTAAAATTGCTGAAAACGGTTTAATTTTGATCCACATTAAAAAACCAACAGACATGTTTCACTGATAACGATAAAACAATGCGCACCATTATTATTACGTTCAACTTAAATTTTGCTAAGAACATCAGTGACACACTCGGCTATCGCCTCGTGTGCCACTTTTTTGTTCTTACCACATTTTGACGTCATCTGTGATCTATTACTGAACAGACGCACGGCAACATGGAATCTATTTGTTAATTGTATATTGGGTTGAATGAATGACATCATCAGTAATTTCATTTGCATAATTTACACATTTTTCAAATTTACATATCTCTACAACAAATGCAGATATCTCCAAACGGTAAATGGCATATTTTATCTTTCCTGGAATTCTATAAAATAAACCTATAGATACAAGGGATGAAAATTTGATCATAGAAGCACTTT
>NC_090874.1:53922096-53924596 GCF_036669935.1 Montipora foliosa | reverse complement strand
TATTATTATTATTATATTTTATTTATTTATTTATTTATTTATTTTGTACGATAAAATTTACAGTGCGGGGAGTTTGGGCACCTCAGCACCTCCTGTAGACGAAACGTGGATAGAGGCGGGCGTGATTGACTAGCTGACGTGGTTGATGAGGATTCCAATTTATTTCCTTCGTTTAATAAGCGTGCGGCAGGCGAATTTGTTGCGGAGACCACCTGTTCGAGTGTATCGGGGAGACTGGAGAAATCAGCATATTTCTGGGAAACGTGTTTGCAGGCCCCGGACTTTGTTTTAAGTATCATTCGGGAAGGTTATAGATTACCTTTTGGTCAATACCCCTCGCCTTGTTTTCTTGTAAACAAAAAATCTTCGCTCGATCGCCCGCATTTTGTGCAGCGAGCTATATTGGAGTTACTAGCTAACTGCTGTATTCAGGAGCACAGCGCCTCGCCTTTTTGCGTGAACCCACTCTCTGTTGTTGAAGGCAAAAAGCTTCGTTTGGTGATAGATTTGAGGCATATTAATCAATGTCTAGTTTTGCCCAAATTCAAGTATGAAGATTTGCGATCTCTGTCTGAGGTTTTGGATGAGGGTGACTGGTTTTTTACCTGGGACCTCAAGTCGGGCTACCATCATGTCAGGATTCATCCGGACCATCAAAACTATTTGGGTTTTGCTTGGAATTTCAATGGTGCTCTCAGATATTTTACTTTTCAAGTGCTTCCTTTTGGGCTTAGCAGTGCTTGTTTTTGCTTCACGAAATTGCTGCGGCCTCTTGTAAGGCGTTGGCGTTCGATGGGTCACGTCAGTTTTGTCTACCTAGACGATGGTTTAGGCAGTCTCCCCGATAATTGTTCCGCTCAAGCAGCGAGTATTATTCAGCGTAAAGATCTCGGTTCTTGTGGATTTGTCGTTAATGAAGATAAGTCGTGCTGGTCGCCCAGACAAATTGGCGAGTGGCTAGGTTTCATAATTAACACAATTTTAATGCAGTTCCGAGTTCCAGAAAAGAAAGTAGCGAAGCTCAAAGCAATATTAGACTCTGCTATTCAAGACGGCTTCGTAACGTTCCGGAATTTAGCCAAGATTGCGGGATCGGTAAATTCTATCTACCTTGCGGTTGGGCCGATTGCTCGATTACTCACTAGGCAAATGTACGCTGCCATTGATTCCAGATCAGCTTGGGATTCTATATTGCCTATTTCATCTAGTTTGATGGTAGAATTGAAGTTTTGGTATTTGAACATTGACTGTTTCAATGGCTATTCGATTAGGCCACCTCCTACTTCGTCCGTCGTGATATTTACCGATGCAAGTGATGTCGCATTTGGGGGTTTTTCTTCCAATCTTAGCGTTTCTTCTGTCAGCGGCATGTGGCTTGCGGATGACAAGGGCCAAAGTTCTACGTATCGGGAGCTTAAGGCGATATACTACGTGTTAGCATCCTATGCCAAGGAGTTGGAGAGCACGAAAGTGAAAGTCTTTACGGACAATGATAATGCCGCCAGAATTGTTTTAGTTGGCAGTCGCAAACCACATCTTCAAGCGTTAGCAATCGACATTTTTCAGCTTTGCTTAGCCAAGCGCATTGTTCTCGACGCGCAGTGGATTCCTCGTTCTGTTAATGAGAGAGCCGACCTTCTGAGCAGGTTTGTCGACAAGGACGATTGGTCTTTGAATCCAGCAGTTTTTCAAGATATCGATGTTAAGTGGGGCCCTTATACCGTCCACCGGTTTGCTTCTTACTATAATGCCCAACTTCCCAGGTTTAACTCCAAATTTGCTTCGCCTAGCAGTTGCGGAGTAGACGCGTTTGCCCAAGATTGGAGTTGTGAGATCAATTGGATTTGCCCTCCAGTCTCTTTGATAGTGCGCTCTGTCAGAAAGCTTGAAGCTTGTAACGGGTTTGGGACCCTGGTTATACCTGAATGGCCATCAGCGTCCTTCTGGCCTTTTTTGCATTCCACTCCTTCTAGATTTAAGAGCTTTGTTAAAGATGTTTTTGTTCTCCCTCGGATTGACAATCTGCTCATTGAGGGTCCGGGACAAATGGAAATTTATAAATCCAAGGATTTCGCATTCAGTTCATGTCCTTCGTTCAGGATGTTGGCCTTGCGTCTTCAATTTGTATAGCCTATTTATGGCTTGTCACCATTTAGGTGTGTAGTTTGAGTTTTTGTTCCGTTTAGGAGCATTCGACTTATGATTTTTATGTATGGTGCCTTTTAGTGCACTTTTGCCTATTTTTGGCCTTTTCACCATTTGGGTGTGTTAATTGATTGATTGCTCCATTTAGGAGACATGGCGTATTGTGCCTGAGTCATGTTTGGTGCCTTTTTAGTGCACGTTTTCCCTATTTATGGTCTTGTCACCATTTTGGTCGGTGGATTGCTCTATTTTTCATACCTTTCGTCTCGTTTTGGGAGTTTTTTATGCACGCTTGCCTAGTTACATCCCGAGTGATGGCTCCATTTTTGAGTTCCTTTGCATTTTTGCATGTATG
>NC_090874.1:53909596-53914596 GCF_036669935.1 Montipora foliosa | reverse complement strand
TGTGCCTTGCAGTAAGAACAAAAAAAGTGTTTAACAATATTCCCTTTCGCTTGGCTCACAAGCTCGAAAAGTTTCTTGACTTCTTTCTTGCAGTTGTTGGGTCTGGGGCAGTGATCGAGCTTCAATCACTGCAAGCAAGTCACGAAATGCTTCTTGTGAAAGTTCATGTTTCATCACAAACGACAATATCAAAACAATGCTCGAAGTGGTTGTTATAGGCGCACCAGAAAATAGCACATCGATCATCCTCTCTTTCACACTACTTTGCAAGAGCTTCAGAGTCTGATCCACCAGTGCTCTCGACATCACTCAAAATGTCTGAAGAAGTACCCTCCTTGATAAAACGTGCATACATACTTTTGCGTTCAGTGAACTGTAATAGCTCGTCGTCACTCGCACTGTCGCATTATAAACTCTCAGCTGTAAACCTTCCACAATCTGTGCTAAGAACTTCGTCCTCGTTGGGGCAGAATTGTTCATCGCTGTTACTGCAAGGTAAAGGTAAACTGGATGCTGTCACTGTCACATCGTAGTCGATCGAGACATGATCATCTTCGAACTCAAAATCGTGATCACGTCTGTAGCCATGCAGAGAAACGGTTTGCGATCGGTGGATACTGCGGGGACACGTTTTGTCTTCTTGCTGCTGGAAACTTACACGGGTTTGAATGCCGCATGTATCCTTTGTGGCATACGTCCTATTTTCCTTCTCTGCGCCATTTTTGTTGTTTGCATGTGACTTCGACCGTGTGTGCCTGGGAGCCAGAGGAAAGATCAGTGCGTACGCATCTACTTGTGGTCACGTGGTGGCTTTTAACTAATCACAACGTGAGAGAAAAGAACGGGTAACTACTTGGTGTATACTTGGTGTAGGCACTCATATAGTGGTCCGGTGTAGTCACTCATATAGTGGTCCCACGCGGCGTACTTAACTATGTTTAATCATCCCTAGCCGTACCTAACCATCCCTAGCCGTACTTAAGCATCCTTAAGCGTACTTAAGCATCCCTCTTCATCCCTAGTCGTACTTGAGCATCATTAATAATCCCTAGCCGTACCTAGGCGTCCCTAACCGTACTTAAGCATCCTTTATCATCCCTAGCCGTACTTAAGCATCCGTAAGCGTACTTCAGCATCCTTCTTCATCCCTAACCGTACTTAAGCATCCTTTATCATCCCTAGCCGTACTTACGCATCCGTAAGCGTACTTCAGCATCCTTCTTCATCCCTAACCGTACTTAAGCATCCTTTAACATCCCTAGCCGTACTTAAGCATCCCTAACCGTACTTAAGCATCCTTAATCATCCCTAGCCGTACTTAAGCATCCCTAAGAGTACTTAAGCATCCCTCCTCATCCCTAGCCGTACTTGAGCATCCTTAATCATCCCTAGCCGTACCTAGGCATCCCTAACCGTACTTAAGCATCCTTAATCATCCCTAGCCCTACTTAAGCATCCGTAAGCGTACTTCAGCATCCTTCTTCATCCCTAACCGTACTTAAGCATCCTTTATCATCCCTAGCCGTACTTAAGCATCCCTAACCGTACTTAAGCATCCTTAATCATCCCTAGCCGTACTTAAGCATCCCTAAGAGTACTTAAGCATCCCTCCTCATCCCTAGCCGTACTTGAGCATCCTTAATCATCCCTAGCCGTACCTAGGCATCCCTAACCGTACTTAAGCATCCTTAATCATCCCTAGCCGTACTTAAGCACCCGTAAGCGTACTTCAGCATCCTTCTTCATCCCTAACCGTACTTAAGCATCCTTTATCATCCCTAGCCGTACTTACGCATCCGTAAGCGTACTTCAGCATCCTTCTTCATCCCTAACCGTACTTAAGCATCCTTTATCATCCCTAGCCGTACTTAAGCATCCCTAACCGTACTTAAGCATCCTTAATCATCCCTAGCCGTACTTAAGCATCCCTAAGCGTACTTAAGCATCCCTCCTCATCCCTAGCCGTACTTGAGCATCCTTAATCATCCCTAGCCGTACCTAGGCATCCCTAACCGTACTTAAGCATCCTTAATCATCCCTAGCCGTACTTAAGCATCCGTAAGCGTACTTAAGCATCCCTCTTCATCCCTAGTCGTATTTGAGCATCCTTAATCATCCCTAGCCGTACCTAGGTATCCCTAACCGTACTTAAGCATCCTTAATCATCCCTAGCCGTACTTAAGCATCCGTAAGCGTACTTAAGCATCCCTCTTCATCCCTAGTCGCATTTGAGCATCCTTAATCATCCCTAGCCGTACCTAGGCATCCCTAACCGTACTTAAGCATCCCTTATCATCCCTAGCCGTACTTTAGCATCCTTTATCATCCCTAGCCGTACTTACGCATCCGTAAGCGTACTTAAGCATCCTTCTTCATCCCTAACCGTACTTAAGCATCCTTTATCATCCCTAGCCGTACTTAAGCATCCCTAACCGTACTTAAGCATCCTTAATCATCCCTAGCCGTACTTAAGCATCCCTAAGCGTACTTAAGCATACCTCCTCATCCCTAGCCGTACTTGAGCATCCTTAATCATCCCTAGCCGTACTTAAGCATCCCTAAGCGTACTTAAGCATCCTTCTTCATCCCTAACCGTACTTAAGAATCCTTTATCATACCTAGCCGTACTTAAGCATCCTTTATCATCCCTAGCCGTACTTACGCATTCGTAAGCGTACTTAAGCATCCTTCTTCATCCCTAACCGTACTTAAGCATCCTTTATCATCCCTAGCCGTACCTAAGCATCCGTAACCGTACTTAAGCATCCTTTATCATCCCTAGCCGTACTTAAGCATCCGTAACCGTACTTAAGCATCCTTAATTATCCCTAGTTGTGCTTAAGCATCCCTAACCGTACTTAAGCATCCTTAATCATCCCTAGCTGTACTTAAGCATACCTAAGCGTACTTAAGCATCCTTCTTCATCCTTAGCCGTACTTAAGCATCCTTTATCATCCCTAGCCGTACTTAAGCATACCTAAGCGTACTTAAGCATCCTTCTTCATCCCTAACGGTACTTAAGAATCCTTTATCATCCCTAGCCGTACTTAAGCATCCTTTATCATCCCTAGCCGTACTTACGCATCCGTAAGCGTACTTAAGCATCCTTCTTCATCCCTAACCGTACTTAAGCATCCTTTATCATCCCTAGCCGTACTTAAGCATCTCTAACCGTACTTAAGCATCCTTAAATATCCCTAGTTGTGCTTAAGCATCCCTAACCGTACTTAAGCATCCTTAATCATCCCTAGCCATACTTAAGCATCCCTAAGCGTACTTAAGCATCCTTCTTCATCCTTAGCCGTACTTAAGCATCCGTAAGCGTACTTCAGCATCCTTCTTCATCCCTAACCGTACTTAAGCATCCTTTATCATCCCTAGCCGTACTTACGCATCCGTAAGCGTACTTTAGCATCCTTCTTCATCCCTAACCGTACTTAAGCATCCTTTATCATCCCTAGCCGTACTTAAGCATCCTTAAGCGTACTTAAGCATCCCTCCTCATCCCTAGCCGTACTTGAGCATCCTTAATCATCCCTAGCCGTACCTAGGCATCCCTAACCGTACTTAAGCATCCTTAATCATCCCTAGCCGTACTTAAGCATCCGTAAGCGTACTTAAGCATCCCTCTTCATCCCTAGTCGTATTTGAGCATCCTTAATCATCCCTAGCCGTACTTAGGCATCCCTAACCGTACTTAAGCATCCTTAATCATCCCTAGCCGTACTTAAGCATCCGTAAGCGTACTTAAGCATCCCTCTTCATCCCTAGTCGTATTTGAGCATCCTTAATCATCCGTAGCCGTACCTAGGCATCCCTAACCGTACTTAAGCATCCTTTATCATCCCTAGCCGTACTTAAGCATCCGTAAGCGTACTTCAGCATCCTTCTTCATCCCTAACCGTACTTAAGCATCCTTTATCATCCCTAGCCGTATTTTAGCATCCTTTATCATCCCTAGCCGTACTTACGCATCCGTAAGCGTACTTAAGCATCCTTCTTCATCCCTAACCGTACTTAAGCATCCTTTATCATCCCTAGCCGTACTTGAGCATCCTTAATCATCCCTAGCCGTACCTAGGCATCCCTAACCATACTTAAGCATCCTTACTCATCCCTAACCGTACTTAAGCATCCCTAAGCGTACTTAAGCATCCTTCTTCATCCCTAACCGTACTTAAGAATCCTTTATCATCCCTAGCCGTACTTAAGCATCCTTTATCATCCCTAGCCGTACCTAAGCATCCGTAACCGTACTTAAGCATCCTTTATCATCCCTAGCCGTACTTAAGCATCCGTAACCGTACTTAAGCATCCTTAATCATCCCTAGTTGTGCTTAAGCATCCCTAACCGTACTTAAGCATCCTTAATCATCCCTAGCCGTACTTAAGCATACCTAAGCGTACTTAAGCATCCTTCTTCATCCTTAGCCGTACTTAAGCATCCTTTATCATCCCTAGCCGTACTTACGCATCCGTAAGGGTACTTAAGCATCCTTCTTCATCCCTAACCGTACTTAAGCATCCTTTATCATCTCTAGCCGTACTTAAGCATCCCTAACCGTACTTAAGCATCCTTAATCATCCCTAGCCGTAGGTAAGCATCCCTAAGCGTACTTAAGCATCCTTCCTCATCCCTAGCCGTACTTGAGCATCCTTAATCATCCCTAGCCGTACCTAGGCATCCTTAACCGTACTTAAGCATCCTTAATCATCCCTAGCCGTACTTAAGCATCCCTAAGCGTACTTAAGCATCCTTCTTCATCCCTAGCCGTACTTGAGCATCCTTAATCATCCCTAGCCATACCTAAGCATCCCTAACTGTACTTAAGCATCCTTAATCATCCCTAGCCGTACTTAAGCATCCCTAAGCGTACCAAAGTATCCTTCTTCATCCCTAGCCGTACTTGAGCATCCTTAATTATCCTTTGCTGTACTTAAGCATCCCTAACCGTACTTAAGCATCCTTAATCATCCCTAGCCGTACTTAAGCATACCT
>NC_090874.1:53889596-53899596 GCF_036669935.1 Montipora foliosa | reverse complement strand
AGAATGAAGAAGGATGCTTAAGTACGCTTAGGGATGCTTAAGTACGGCTAGGGATGATTAAGGATGCTTAAGTACGGTTAGGGATGCCTAGGTACGGCTAGGGATGATTAAGGATGCTCAAGTACGGCTAGGGATGAGGAAGGATGCTTAAGTACGCTTAGGGATGCTTACCTACGGCTAGGGATGATTAAGGATGCTTAAGTACGGTTAGGGAAGTACGGCTTAAGTATGGCTAGGGATGAAGAAGAATGCTTAGGTACGGTTAGGGATGAAGAAAGATGCTTAAGTACGCTTACGGATGCTTAAGTACGGCTAGGGATGATTAAGGATGCTTAAGTACGGTTAGGGATGCCTAGGTACGGCTAGGGATGATTAACGATGCTCAAGTACGGCTAGGGATGACGAGGGATGCTTAAGAACGCTTAGGGATGCTTAAGTACGGCTGGGGATGATTAAGAATGCTTAAGTACGCTTAGGGATGAAGAAGGATGCTTAAGTACGCTTACGGATGCGTAAGTACGGCTAGGGATGATAAAGGATGCTTAAGTACGGTTAAGGATGAAGAAGGATGCTGAAGTACGCTTACGGATGCTTAAGTACGGCTAGGGATGCCTAGGTACGGCTAGGGATGATTAAGGATGCTCAAGTACGGCTAGGGATGAAAAAGGATGCTTAAGTACGCTTAGGGATGCTTAAGTACGGCTAGGGATGATAAAGGATGCTTAAGTACGGTTAGGGATGCCTAAGTACGGCTAGGGATGATTAAGGATGCTCAAGTACGGCTAGGGATGAGGAAGGATGCTTAAGTACGCTTAGGGATGCTTACCTACGGCTAGGGATGATTAAGGATGCTTAAGTACGGTTAGGGATGCTTAAGTATGGCTAGGGATGATACAGGATGCTTAAGTACGGTTAGGGATGAAGAAGGATGCTTAAGTACGCTTACGGAGGCGTAAGTACGGCTAGGGATGATAAAGGATGCTTAAGTACGGTTAGGGATGAAGAAGGATGCTTAAGTACGCATAGGGATGCTTAAGTACGGCTGGGGATGATTAAGGATGCTTAAGTACGGTGAGGGATGCCTAGGTACGGCTAGGGATGATTAAGGATGCTCAAGTACGGCTAGGGATGAGGAGGGATGCTTAAGAACGCTTAGGGATGCTTAAGTACGGCTGGGGATGATTAAGGATGCTTAAGTACGCTTAGGGATGAAGAAGGATGCTTAAGTACGCTTACGGATGCGTAAGTACGGCTAGGGATGATAAAGGATGCTTAAGTACGGTTAGGGATGAAGAAGGATGCTGAAGTACGCTTAGGGATGCTTAAGTACGGCTAGGGATGCCTAGGTACGGCTAGGGATGATTAAGGATGCTTAAGTACGGCTAGGGATGAAAAAGGATGCTTAATTACGCTTAGGGATGCTTAAGTACGGCTAGGGATGATTAAGGATGCTTAAGTACGGTTAGGGATGCTTAAGTACGGCAAGAGATGATTAAGGATGCTCAAGAACGGCTAGGGATGAAGAAGGATGCTTAGGTACGCTTAGGTGTGCTTAAGTACGGCAAGGGATGATTAAGGATGCTTAAGTACAGTTAGGGATGCTTAGGTACGGCTAGGGATGATCAAGGATGCTCAAGTACGGCTAGGGATGAAGAAGGATGCTTAAGTACGCTTAGGTATGCTTAAGTACGGCTAGGGATGATTAAGGACGCTTAAGTACGGTTAGGGATGCTTAAGTACGGAAAGAGATGATTAAGGATGCTCAAGAACGGCTAGGGATGAATAAGGATGCTTAAGTACGCTTAGGGATGCTTAAGTACGGCTAGGGATGATCAAGGATGCTCAAGTACGGCTAGGGATGAAGAAGGATGCTTAAGTACGCTTAGGTATGCTTAAGTAAGGCTAGGGATGATTAAGGATGCTTAAGTACGGTTAGGGATGCTTAACTACGGCAAGAGATGATTAAGGATGCTCAAGAACGGCTAGGGATGAATAAGGATGCTTAAGTACGCTTAGGGATGCTTAAGTACGGCTAGGGATGATTAAGGATGCTTAAGTACGGTTAGGGATGCTTAAGTACGCCTAGGGATGATAAAGGATGCTTAAGTACGGTTAGGGATGAAGAAGGATGCTTAAGTACGCTTACGGATGCTTAAGTACGGCTAGAGATGATAAAGGATGCTTAAGTACGGCTAGGGATGATAAAGGATGCTTAAATACGGTTTGGGATGAAGAAGGATGCTGAAGTACGCTTACGGATGCTTAAGTACGGCTAGAGATGATAAAGGATGCTTAAGTACGGTTAGGGATGAAGAAGGATGCTGGAGTACGCTTACGGATGCTTAAGTACGGCTAGGGATGATTAAGGATGCTTAAGTACGGTTAGGGATGCCTAGGTACGGCTAGGGATGATTAAGGATGCTCAAGTACGGCTAGGGATGAGGAGGAATGCTTAAGTACGCTTAGGGGTGCTTAAGTACGGCTAGGGATGATTAAGGATGCTTAAGTACGGTTAGGGATGCTTAAGTATGGCTAGGGATGATAAAGGATGCTTAAATACGGTTAGGGATGAAGAAGGATGCCTAAGTACGCTTTCGGATGCGTAAGTACGGCTAGGGATGATAAAGGATGCTTAAGTACGGCTAGGGATGATAAAGGATGCTTAAGTACGGTTAGGGATGAAGAAGGATGCTTAAGTACGCTTAGGGATGCTTAAGTACGGCTAGGGATGATTAAGGATGCTTAAGTACGGTTAGGGATGTCTAGGTACGGCTAGGGATGATTAAGGATGCTCAAGTACGGCTAGGGATGAGGAGGGATGCTTAAGTACGGCTAGGGATGATTAAGGATACTCAAGTACGGCTAGGGATGAGGAGGGATGCTTAAGTACGCTTAGGGATGCTTAAGTACGGCTAGGGTTGATTAAGGATCTTTAAGTACGGTTAGGGACGCTTAAGTACGGCTAGGGATGATAAAAGATGCTTAAGTACGGTTAGGGATGAAGAAGGATGCTGAAGTACGCTTACGGATGCGTAAGTACGGCTAGGGATGATAAAGGATGCTTAAGTACGGTTAGGGATGAAGAAGGATAATGAAGTACGTTTACGGATGCTTAAGTACGGCTAGGGATGATTAAGGATGCTTAAGTACGGTTAGGGATGCCTAGGTACGGCTAGGGATGATTAAGGATGCTCAAGTACGGCTAGGGATGAGGAGGCATGCTTAAGTACGCTTAGGGATGCTTAAGTACGGCTAGGGATGATTAAGGATGCTTAAGTACGGTTAGGGATGCTTAAGTACGGCTAGGGATGATAAAGGATGCTTAAGTACGGTTAGGGATGAAGAAGGATGCTGAAGTACGCTTACGGATGCTTAAGTACGGCTAGGGATGATTAAAGATGCTTAAGTACGGTTAGGGATGCCTAGGTACGGCTAGGGATGATTAAGGATGCTCAAGTTCGGCTAGGGATGAGGAGGGATGCTTAAGTACTCTTAGGGATGCTTAAGTACGGCTAGGGATGATTAAGGATGCTTAAGTACGGTTAGGGATGCTTAAGTACGGCTAGGGATTATAAAGGATGCTTAAGTACGGTTAGGGATGAAGAAGGATGCTGAGGTACGCTTACGGATGCTTAAGTACGGCTAGGGATGATTAAGGATGCTTAAGTACGGTTAGGGATGAAGAAGGATGCTGAAGTACGCTTACGGATGCTTAAGTACGGCTAGGGATGATAAAGGATGCTTAAGTACGGTTAGGGATGAAGAAGGATGCTGAAGTACGTTTACGGATGCTTAAGTACGGCTAGGGATGATTAAGGATGCTTAAGTACGGTTAGGGATGCCTAGGTACGGCTAGGGATGATTAAGGATGCTCAAGTACGGCTAGGGATGAGGAGGCATGCTTAAGTACGCTTAGGGATGCTTAAGTACGGCTAGGGATGATTAAGGATGCTTAAGTACGGTTAGGGATGCTTAAGTACGGCTAGGGATGATAAAGGATGCTTAAGTACGGTTAGGGATGAAGAAGGATGCTGAAGTACGCTTACGGATGCGTAAGTACGGCTAGGGATGATAAAGGATGCTTAAGTACGGTTAGGGATGAAGAAGGATGCTGAAGTACGCTTACGGATGCTTAAGTACGGCTAGGGATGATTAAGGATGCTTAAGTACGGTTAGGGATTCCTAGGTACGGCTAGGGATGATTAAGGATGCTCAAGTACGGCTAGGGATGAGGAGGGATGCTTAAGTACTCTTAGGGATGCTTAAGTACGGCTAGGGATGATTAAGGATGCTTAACTACGGTTAGGGATGCTTAAGTACGGCTAGGGATTATAAAGGATGCTTAAGTACGGTTAGGGATGAAGAAGGATGCTGAAGTACGCTTACGGATGCTTAAGTACGGCTAGGGATGATTAAGGATGCTTAAGTACGGTTAGGGATGCCTAGGTACGGCTAGGGATGATAAAGGATGCTTAAGTACGGTTAGGGATGAAGAAGGATGCTGAAGTACGCTTACGGATGCGTAAGTACGGCTAGGGATGATAAAGGATGCTTAACTACGGCTAGGGATGATAAAGGATGCTTAAGTACGGTTAGGGATGAAGAAGGATGCTTAAGTACGCTTAGGGATGCTTAAGTACGGCTAGGGATAATTAAGGATGCTTAAGTACGGTTAGGGATGCCTAGGTACGGCTAGGGATGATTAAGGATGCTCAAGTACGGCTAGGGATGAGGAGGCATGCTTAAGTACGCTTAGGGATGCTTAAGTACGGCTAGGGATGATTAAGGATGCTTAAGTACGGTTAGGGATGCTTAAGTACGGCTAGGGATGATAAAGGATGCTTAAGTACGGTTAGGGATGAAGAAGGATGCTGAAGTACGCTTACGGATGCGTAAGTACGGCTAGGGATGATAAAGGATGCTTAAGTACGGTTAGGGATGAAGAAGGATGCTGAAGTACGCTTACGGATGCTTAAGTACGGCTAGGGATGATTAAGGATGCTTAAGTACGGTTAGGGATGCCTAGGTACGGCTAGGGATGATTAAGGATGCTCAAGTTCGGCTAGGGATGAGGAGGGATGCTTAAGTACTCTTAGGGATGCTTAAGTACGGCTAGGGATGATTAAGGATGCTTAAGTACGGTTAGGGATGCTTAAGTACGGCTAGGGATTATAAAGGATGCTTAAGTACGGTTAGGGATGAAGAAGGATGCTGAAGTACGCTTACGGATGCTTAAGTACGGCTAGGGATGATTAAGGATGCTTAAGTACGGTTAGGGATGAAGAAGGATGCTGAAGTACGCTTACGGATGCTTAAGTACGGCTAGGGATGATAAAGGATGCTTAAGTACGGTTAGGGACGCCTAGGTACGGCTAGGGATGATTAATGATGCTCAAGTACGACTAGGGATGAAGAGTGATGCTTAAGTACGCTTAAGGATGCTTAAGTACGGCTAGGGATGGTTAGGTACGGCTAGGGATGATTAAACATAGTTAAGTACGCCGCGTGGGACCACTATATGAGTGACTACACCGGACCACTATATGAGTGCCTACACCAAGTAGTTACCAAAGAACGCGTCCCTTTCGAATTTGTCACTTTCTTCGTTCCATCGTGATCCTTCGATGTTTTCGTAAAACTTTTGTCACATTTAGAGAAAGATTCCGTGCTTTCAGTGTCCGATTCGAGTGTGTTTTAAGTAGAAATGGCGGGACGTACTTCACGCAAGAGAAATGCCCCAACTCGTCTTAGAGAAGGTAAGAAAATTCTCATGTTTGTATGCCTTAGAAAGTTGCAAAAGCTTGAAGTGTCATTTGTTTTAGAACTTTGATCATAAGCTTATATACTCTAACTGTCTCCTCCAAGTTCCTATTTTTTGTCAGTGTAAAGTTGTTACTAAACTTAGAATATACTCCACTAAAAAAGTGATCAAGAATTACTTCGTTCGGATCGATATCATTGTTGAATCGGTAACCGGTCGTTTCGCCAACGTGTCAGTTCGCCAACGACCTGTTCGCCAACGTATGAAGTCGGTTCGCCAACGTCTAATGTCAGTTCGCCAACGCTTATATGTCAGTTCGCCAACGTCCAAAAACACCTTTTTCGTTGAAAATTATTTTCAATTAGATAACTTGAGAGGGATTGTTGATGTGAACCGCTATATTTGTTATTGAACCTGTCAATGCGCCCCAATCCCCCCTCAAATTTTATTAGGTTTCTTTATTGATAGTTTATTGCTGGTCATATTCTTTTTCAAACTTGGTGGCTCCTAAAGGAGCCGTTTTATGATTGTGATTTTTACTGACTTCTTCAGTTTCCACGAGTGGGGCCGTTGAGATGTGAGCACGTTTTCAGCAACTGTGCGGCCGTCTTCTCTTTCCTTTCATACTTCTCCCAGCTGTCAAATAGCCTCGCCTGCAGGTTTCAATACTGCTTCTTCGTACCGATAAGCGCGCGAGAAAGTGAGGTTAACAAGGAACGCTTAAGGTGATTCCCTAGTAATACAACCCGCCATAGATTTCCGATGAAACTTGGTATGCTGTTGTTACAGGGCAAGGAGATGTTAAAAACGTAATAAAAAGAGGGGGTCACCGTGCTTGTTTTCACGCCACAATACTGACAAATACGGTTATTTAGGTGACGTTTGGTAATCTCTGTGCGCAACAAATAAGCTCGATTATTTTTCAATGCAGCGTGTTATATCACATAGAGTTTGACTTTCTTTGATTGTTTATTCATCTACGTCCCAGAAAAAATGTCTTCAAATACTCTGCATTTTTTTATCCTTTAAATGAAACATGATTTGCACATGCGCTGTTGGGTCTGATATGTCTCCTTCTGCAGTATTTATTTCATTTGCCAAAAAAGTGGCCATAGATTTCTGCTAATTTTTTTCTCAGTGATTGAGGATACTGTTATCATTGAAATTATGAAATAAAAAATGGGGGTCACCGTGCTCGTTATTGTGTTACGGCTGCTGATAACGCGCGCATTCCAGGCATTTTCTTGTAATTCCGAGCGAGGACTGGGGCGAATATAACAATGGCGTCTTTCGAATGCGCCTGGAAGGAGTTTGGAAGGTGGAAAAAACATTGAAAAAGTGTCATTTTGGTCTGTTTCGTCGGGAATTGAGACGCATGCGACCAATATAGAACTTAAATGAAGGTGAGTCATACTTTCATTGATTTGATTTTAAAGTTTAGTTGATATTTTCAGCACACAGTCACTGTTTTGTTTCGTATTCAATATCCGCAGTATGCTTCCAGAGCCATGAACTGAAATTTTATTGCTCATTATTTGACCAAAATAGATTATCCTCACAACAGTGCTGTACTCTATATGTGCAAAGAAAGGTCCTTCCTGTGAATAGAGCATTTGAGGCTTAATCAAATACAGAAACTTGGAAATCAGTTCGTAGGCTTAAATGCATTCCATCGATCTTGTACAACGGCAGTCTTTTCCTCTATTGTACCATTCAGTCGTTTGTATACAAAAAGGAATATTAAATAGGGAATGCTTGTGACAGCTTTTAATCGCTGCTGTCTGGTTATTACGTTTACGTTATAAACGGCTTATTAATATTCGTACCAGTTGTAGCTGTGGTCACATCTTTTTGCAAGTTACAAATCAGTGAAAAAATTTACAATGTTGAACAGAATCCTCCTATTAGCTGTCACTTGTACTTTTCCGTTAAACTTTTCTTTCAGCACAAGTTCCAGCCCATCTGCTCCCCCTCTCTGAAATGCCAACTGCAAGTGCTGGAATCCCAGCCCAGACTCTGCAATTTTGGTAGCCATTCCAGCGGAAATGACCTTCTTGTCGAGCAAAGGATGGAGTGTTCGCTGAAGTACATTTCTCTGGGCAAGGCAGACATTATGCTCCTTGACCCATGATACGGAGAAGCTGTGTTTTCTCAGCAGCTTTGAATTGAGGAACTTGTTCACAAGTTGATACAGGGCCTGGACATCTGAAATTGCATTATGGGCTTCATAGCTGCAGTGTAGAAGGTCTCTCACTAAATTCTCTTGACTGTATGATTTGCGCTGAGGCAAGAGCTCTTTGAAGGCTGGTAAAGTGTCGGAAAATCCAGAAACAATGGCTGAAAATTCTTTATCTACCCCAGTGGACTCCAGCGCTTTTAAGAGATGCTTCCCATCAAAAGATTTACAATTGTGAGCTATCAACAGACATGGTGCCTTGGGCCTTAGCCATGATATCATCTGAGATAATCCCTCAGCCAGTGGAACTGCTCGGACTGGACGAGAATTATAAAAGAGAACTCCATGGTGAAAGGTGAGCTTATTCACTGATGAAGCACTGGGTGATATAGGTCTGGTTGGAAGGATGTAAACCTCAAATGCATCTGCCCCATCAGTTGCTGCAATTTGCAGAATTTCGGTATCATTACCTGTCAAAAATGAGGAACTTCATTATATTTTTCATTGTAATAATAACAGTGAGCCTACTCACTAGTTAAATAACACAAACTACATGTTAATGTAGTCTAAGCTTTGTGTTGGTGCCTATGGGATTCAAACCTTGCTCTTTCTTAGCACTACAGTGCTCTACCAACTGAGGTACAGTATGAAGACCCATACATTGGGAGTAGGCCAATTTAGTGAGTTCATGAAAGGAATCAAACATGAAATGAATATGATGCGAACTGTGGAAATACCAATGAAATGCATATGTGCTGCTAGCGCTAATGCAGTGGCCATGGGTTTGAATCCCATTTAAGTGCTAAAAATAGTTTCTTAGGCTTAATTTGCAATTGCTTAAATTGCAATCATAACTACAGTGGTCACATATTAATTTCATTTGTATCTCTGCAGTTCACATCATATTCATTCTATATTATAGTATATATATAACAATCATTGTCTTGAAATGAATCAGTGATATTACCTCGGGATGATGTCTCCAGATCAAACACTATCTTAATGTAATCTTGTTCGGGCACCATACTGGACACACAGGGTTTGGGGGGTGATGGAATCTCAACTGCTTCTGTTTCTGGCAAATATCCCATGCCACTCTGATACTGAGAACCTTCCCTGGTTTCTGCCTGCTTTGTTTTTGACAACCTGTGGATTGTCAATGATTTTATTATTTTTAAAATTCTACATTTACATGAAAAATTCATTAATTCTTATTTACAGAGAACATTCATCATCAGAACACACTTTCCAGATCAGATACAACTGTAGTTCAACCGTAACATCAAGCTTTCAGCTTTGCCCTAAATCATTAGTTTCAATGCCATATGTTTTTATTTACCTCTTCTCTTTGTGCCCTCTTCTTTGTATTTTGAATTTGTTTGTTTGCTGCCTTGCTCTTTGAAGTGACATTTTAGCATCCATTCTTTTCAAGTGTTTAAGCCCATGTGTTCCAGGAGAAAGGTGAATTTCCTGAAGGGCCTGTGTATAAAAAGAAGAATGCCTTATTGCTACTTGCCTGCTGTACCATGTCTGCCTTTTCTAAGTAGGTTAAATGCTGCCAAAAGTGCCAGTACAATACAAATTAAATCTTTTTAACCAGACACTTAAAAATGTAAAATATTTATTCATTGATTTGGTATATGATAACTAATTTTATCACTTTTTACAAGTCGGTTATCACAATAAGACAAAAAGTAGACACATGGGTACTGAGTAACATCAATGTTAAAATAGATTGCAAAAGTCAAATTTTGAAAAAAAGAATTAAGAAACCAGAAATTTCTAAATTAAACCTTGGTGAATCATACTTGTCCACAGCACTTACCTGAGTCACATATGCATGGCCAATGTTATTTTGGCTCACTGCACAGGCCACGCGATAGTCATTGCTCTCACTGCCACCATAATGCCTGACCTTTGGGGCTTTGCTGCCGATCGTATTATTCAGTGCTTCATTGGCTTGGCTGGATCCAAGTGGAGCTAGCTTTTCTGCATTCTGACAGTAAACCTCTATGATTTCTTGCAGGTCCTTCTTCAAATCGTCCCCCTCGAGGTCTTTACCA
>NC_090874.1:53882096-53884596 GCF_036669935.1 Montipora foliosa | reverse complement strand
GATTTCGCATTTTATTGCCGCTTTATTTCTTTCGTTTGTGTTGTCTTCTCAGATACACTGCAGTGTGATGCAGACCCGTGCAGTGAAATAAAAAACAATAAAAAAAGTGAGTATGATCATTTCAGTTAATTACGTTTTTGTGTGACAACGTTCTAGAAATGTACTTTTGCGTTATACGTTGGATTACATTTATAAAATCGACCTAAATTTGTCCAACATTGGGGGTGAGCGGCAATTGTTAAAGTAGCTCAAATACTCATCATGTTTACTCAGCCAAAGCCAATCTCTTCTCCCAAGCGGCAGCATTTGGAATCTTACTCTCTTGAATGGCGATATCGCATTTTATTGCCGCTTTATTTCTTTCGTTTGTGTTGTCTTCTCAGATACACTGCAGTGTGATGCAGACCCGTGCAGTGAAATAAAAAACAATAAAAAAAGTGAGTATGATCATTTCAGTTAATTACGTTTTTGTGTGACAACGTTCTAGAAATGTACTTTTGCGTTATACGTTGGATTACATTTATAAAATCGACCTAAATTTGTCCAACATTGGGGGTGAGCGGCAATTGTTAAAGTAGCTCAAATACTCATCATGTTTACTCACCCAAAGCCAATCTCTTCTCCCAAGCGGCAGCATTTGGAATCTTACTCTCTTGAATGGCGATTTCCCATTTTATTGCCGCTTTATTTCTTTCGTTTGTGTTGTCTTCTCAGATACACTGCACTGTGATGGAGACCCGTACAGTGAAATAAAAAACAATAAAAAAAGTGAGTATGATCATTTCAGTTAATTACGTTTTTGTGTGACAACGTTCTAGAAATGTACTTTTGCGTTATACGTTGGATTACATTTATAAAATCGACCTAAATTTGTCCAACATTGGGGGTGAGCGGCAATTGTTAAAGTAGCTCAAATACTCATCATGTTTACTCAGCCAAAGCCAATCTCTTCTCCCAAGCGGCAGCATTTGGAATCTTACTCTCTTAAATGGCGATTTCGCATTTTATTGCCGCTTTATTTCTTTCGTTTGTGTTGTCTTCTCAGATACACTGCACTCTGATGGAGACCCGTACAGTGAAATAAAAAACAATAAAAAAAGTGAGTATGATCATTTCAGTTAATTACGTTTTTGTGTGACAACGTTCTAGAAATGTACTTTTGCGTTATACGTTGGATTACATTTATAAAATCGACCTAAATTTGTCCAACATTGGGGGTGAGCGGCAATTGTTAAAGTAGCTCAAATACTCATCATGTTTACTCAGCCAAAGCCAATCTCTTCTCCCAAGCGGCAGCATTTGGAATCTTACTCTCTTGAATGGCGATTTCGCATTTTATTGCCGCTTTATTTCTTTCGTTTGTGTTGTCTTCTCAGATACACTGCAGTGTGATGCAGACCCGTGCAGTGAAATAAAAAACAATAAAAAAAGTGAGTATGATCATTTCAGTTAATTACGTTTTTATGTGACAACGTTCTAGAAATGTACTTTTGCGTTATACGTTGGATTACATTTATAAAATCGACCTAAATTTGTCCAACATTGGGGGTGAGCGGCAATTGTTAAAGTAGCTCAAATACTCATCATGTTTACTCAGCCAAAGCCAATCTCTTCTCCCAAGCGGCAGCATTTGGAATCTTACTCTCTTGAATGGCGATATCGCATTTTATTGCCGCTTTATTTCTTTCGTTTGTGTTGTCTTCTCAGATACACTGCAGTGTGATGCAGACCCGTGCAGTGAAATAAAAAACAATAAAAAAAGTGAGTATGATCATTTCAGTTAATTACGTTTTTGTGTGACAACGTTCTAGAAATGTACTTTTGCGTTATACGTTGGATTACATTTATAAAATCGACCTAAATTTGTCCAACATTGGGGGTGAGCGGCAATTGTTAAAGTAGCTCAAATACTCATCATGTTTACTCAGCCAAAGCCAATCTCTTCTCCCAAGCGGCAGCATTTGGAATCTTACTCTCTTGAATGGCGATTTCCCATTTTATTGCCGCTTTATTTCTTTCGTTTGTGTTGCCTTCTCAGATACACTGCACTCTGATGGAGACCCGTGCAGTGAAATAAAAAACAATAAAAAAAGTGAGTATGATCATCTCAGTTAATTACGTTTTTGTGTGACAACGTTCTAGAAATGACCTTTTGCCTTATAAGTTGGATTACATTCATAAAATCGACCTAAATTTGTCCAACATTGGGGGTGAGCGGCAATTGTTAAAGTAGCTCAAATACTCATCATGTTTACTCAACCAAAGCCAATCTCTTTTCCCAAGCGGCGGCATTTGGAATCTTACTCTCTTGAATGGGGATTTCGCATTTTATTGCCGCTTTATTTCTTTCGTTTGTGTTGTCTTCTCAGATACACTGCACTGTGATGGAGACCCGTCCAGTGAAATAAAAAACAATAATAAAAGTGACTATGATCATTTCAGTTAATTACGGCTTTGTGTGACAACGTTCTAGAAATGTACTTCTGCGTTATACGTTGGA
>NC_090874.1:53832096-53849596 GCF_036669935.1 Montipora foliosa | reverse complement strand
ATATATTTAGGCTTACTCTTTTCATTGTGAAAATTTTTGACTCAAAATTATGATTATACCCGTTGAGAGATTAAAATCCAAGATGGCCGCCGTGGCATGGCAATTATTGGGATCATCAAAAACATATTCACTGTAGACTTGCACACAATTTATTTAGGCTCGCCCTTTGATTTGTGATAGTAAACAGTGTTCTTTTTTTACTTTAGACGTCCTTCTTTGTCGCAAGAAAAGCATTTTTCCATTCTGCTCTGTATAATGAAAAGACCCAACAAAACTGTGAATTTGAAACACACCAAGAAAAAAATTGTAGTGACTTCAAAAAAATCGAAAATGTGCAGGATGTGATAGTACGATTCTTAATATACCTCATTAAGAAGGGGACGTGAAATTACCTTTAAAAGTGTAAGATCCTACAACGTTTAGCCTCATCAACAATTGGCCCGCCATCGTGATGTCGGGGTATCAACCACACGGCGGGCCATCAACCAGGCGGCGGGACATCAACCACTAAACGTGGCGGGATATCAACCACCGGCGGGACATCAACCACATCAAAGGCGGGCAATCAACCATACGGCGGGGAATCACCCAAACGGCGGGAAATCATCCAAAATTGAGGCGGGGTATCACCAAGGATACAACTCTCTCTCTCTCTCTCTCTCTCTCTCTCTCTCTCTCTCTCTCTCAATAGAACCAAACGCTCCTCCGGCTTATGTGAGTGGAGACAACACAGGCTCTACTAGTATTTTTGTTCAATGGAACCAAGTTCCAGCTGCTGATAAAAATGGTGTCATACTGAGTTACACCGTTACCTTCAGGGCATTGCCAGATGGCTCTGAACAAACCCGTAAAGTAAATGCTCCAACAAACAATGGTACTCTGACGGCTTTGAATGAGTACACCAACTATAGCATTACAGTGTTGGCATCTACTTCCAAGGGAGATGGAACTAAAAGTGCACCTATCGTTGTCAGAACAGATGAAGACAGTAAGTTTATGGAGTTTTTTTTTTCTTTTGGTTATTTCTGTAGACAATAAAAGGACTCAATAAGTCCTATATCGCAAGCAGGTTCACTGTATCATGTTGCTTCTTGGTTTTTAAGAAGGCTTTTTGTTTAATATGAATATATGATGCAGCAGATAACCTAGTAACCTTTGTGGCTGTCTTAGTTGGTGTTTTTAGAAGAATCCCCCTTACAAGAAGGGGTTTCTCTCTACTAATTAAAACATTCGTTAATCAGTAGGTAGTTATGGGGAATAGTGTGTGTGCGGATAGTAAGTTGAGGGAAAATCATAGACAAAAGTTATGGTTAATCTGTAAAATGAGGGGGAGATGTCCACAAAGCAAACTCTCAACCCCAAAATAAGGTTAACAAATGAAACAAACTCTGTGTGAAATTAAAAATTTAATCTCAGAAACAGTCAGATAGTACATGTACGAAAAACTAAATCTCGTAGGAGGGATTAATAAATATTTGACCATGAAAATTATTCGTTCTTAAAAATGGGAATAATAAAGATTAAAAATCTTTACACTAAAATCTTCGTTCTTAAAACATATATGGAAAAAACTAAAGAAATCCCATGGAATATGAAACACCAGTTCCACGAGGGAAATCCAAAAATCCCAAAGATAAAGACAAGCTGACAGCGACACCATTAGGCTCGTAAATGGCTGCGAATCTTCAGGGGTAGAGCGCAACCGAGCAAGGGGGTTTCTAGTCCAGCGCTGGACCTCTACCCGACCCCCTCGTGCCGACTCAAGAAAGGAAAAAGAGAAGAACAACAAGCCGCAACTCTGGACAAAAACTAGCACTAAAAACCATAGACAGACCATCACGACCAAGGCTTCCAAGTCGATTAACTAAAATTAGAGATAATTAAGCTTCAATTTGAGAAAGAACGTCATACGTGGCTTTGTATTTTACAGCTTTTTACAAATATTGTTCATTACTTATCTTAGAAAAATGCGTGGTTACCCCCAATTTTTTTTTTTTTTCGATTTCAGTAACACTTAAGATCTACATTTCTCGCCTAATTATAAACCGGGGCAAACATACCTTTGAATTAGTAGCCACCATCTTTAATTTGCCTCTCGTACCAACAATAGAGAGCTTTAGATTCTAGGCCGACAACGACTACCAGTAACGAGATCTTCTCATAGAAGATCAATGAGCGCGCGCAAACCAGCGTCATTTTGGCGGGAAAAATGTGATACCGTCCGCGTCATTTTCGTCTGAGGTTTTCCAAAAATATGGTCGGGTCAAAACAAGTCAACCACACAGTAGCAGTTTTTGCATTCTTCGATCAGCAAAAAGGTTCAGTTACCAGCAATAAGAATAAGTGAGCAACCTACACTGATTGGTGAAATATAAAGCACCCTGTTCCGAGTATTTAACTTTATTCTTATCTCTCTCTCTCTCTCTCTCTCTCAATAGAACCAAACGCTCCTCCGGCTTATGTGAGTGGACACAACACAGGCTCTACTAGTATTTTTGTTCAATGGAACCAAGTTCCAGCTGCTGATAAAAATGGTGTCATACTGAGTTACACCGTTACCTTCAGGGCATTGCCAGATGGCTCTGAACAAACCCGTAAAGTAAATGCTCCAACAAACAATGGTACTCTGACGGCTTTGAATGAGTACACCAACTATAGCATTACAGTGTTGGCATCTACTTCCAAGGGAGATGGAACTAAAAGTGCACCTATCGTTGTCAGAACAGATGAAGACAGTAAGTTTATGGAGTTTTTTTTTTCTTTTGGTTATTTCTGTAGACAATAAAAGGACTCAATAAGTCCTATATCGCAAGCAGGTTCACTGTATCATGTTGCTTCTTGGTTTTTAAGAAGGCTTTTTGTTTAATATGAATATATGATGCAGCAGATAACCTAGTAACCTTTGTGGCTGTCTTAGTTGGTGTTTTTAGAAGAATCCCCCTTACAAGAAGGGGTTTCTCTCTACTAATTAAAACATTCGTTAATCAGTAGGTAGTTATGGGGAATAGTGTGTGTGCGGATAGTAAGTTGAGGGAAAATCATAGACAAAAGTTATGGTTAATCTGTAAAATGAGGGGGAGATGTCCACAAAGCAAACTCTCAACCCCAAAATAAGGTTAACAAATGAAACAAACTCTGTGTGAAATTAAAAATTTAATCTCAGAAACAGTCAGATAGTACATGTACGAAAAACTAAATCTCGTAGGAGGGATTAATAAATATTTGACCATGAAAATTATTCGTTCTTAAAAATGGGAATAATAAAGATTAAAAATCTTTACACTAAAATCTTCGTTCTTAAAACATATATGGAAAAAACTAAAGAAATCCCATGGAATATGAAACACCAGTTCCACGAGGGAAATCCAAAAATCCCAAAGATAAAGACAAGCTGACAGCGACACCATTAGGCTCGTAAATGGCTGCGAATCTTCAGGGGTAGAGCGCAACCGAGCAAGGGGGTTTCTAGTCCAGCGCTGGACCTCTACCCGACCCCCTCGTGCCGACTCAAGAAAGGAAAAAGAGAAGAACAACAAGCCGCAACTCTGGACAAAAACTAGCACTAAAAACCATAGACAGACCATCACGACCAAGGCTTCCAAGTCGATTAACTAAAATTAGAGATAATTAAGCTTCAATTTGAGAAAGAACGTCATACGTGGCTTTGTATTTTACAGCTTTTTACAAATATTGTTCATTACTTATCTTAGAAAAATGCGTGGTTACCCCCAATTTTTTTTTTTTTTCGATTTCAGTAACACTTAAGATCTACATTTCTCGCCTAATTATAAACCGGGGCAAACATACCTTTGAATTAGTAGCCACCATCTTTAATTTGCCTCTCGTACCAACAATAGAGAGCTTTAGATTCTAGGCCGACAACGACTACCAGTAACGAGATCTTCTCATAGAAGATCAATGAGCGCGCGCAAACCAGCGTCATTTTGGCGGGAAAAATGTGATACCGTCCGCGTCATTTTCGTCTGAGGTTTTCCAAAAATATGGTCGGGTCAAAACAAGTCAACCACACAGTAGCAGTTTTTGCATTCTTCGATCAGCAAAAAGGTTCAGTTACCAGCAATAAGAATAAGTGAGCAACCTACACTGATTGGTGAAATATAAAGCACCCTGTTCCGAGTATTTAACTTTATTCTTATCTCTCTCTCTCTCTCTCTCTCTCAATAGAACCAAACGCTCCTCCGGCTTATGTGAGTGGACACAACACAGGCTCTACTAGTATTTTTGTTCAATGGAACCAAGTTCCAGCTGCTGATAAAAATGGTGTCATACTGAGTTACACCGTTACCTTCAGGGCATTGCCAGATGGCTCTGAACAAACCCGTAAAGTAAATGCTCCAACAAACAATGGTACTCTGACGGCTTTGAATGAGTACACCAACTATAGCATTACAGTGTTGGCATCTACTTCCAAGGGAGATGGAACTAAAAGTGCACCTATCGTTGTCAGAACAGATGAAGACAGTAAGTTTATGGAGTTTTTTTTTTCTTTTGGTTATTTCTGTAGACAATAAAAGGACTCAATAAGTCCTATATCGCAAGCAGGTTCACTGTATCATGTTGCTTCTTGGTTTTTAAGAAGGCTTTTTGTTTAATATGAATATATGATGCAGCAGATAACCTAGTAACCTTTGTGGCTGTCTTAGTTGGTGTTTTTAGAAGAATCCCCCTTACAAGAAGGGGTTTCTCTCTACTAATTAAAACATTCGTTAATCAGTAGGTAGTTATGGGGAATAGTGTGTGTGCGGATAGTAAGTTGAGGGAAAATCATAGACAAAAGTTATGGTTAATCTGTAAAATGAGGGGGAGATGTCCACAAAGCAAACTCTCAACCCGAAAATAAGGTTAACAAATGAAACAAACTCTGTGTGAAATTAAAAATTTAATCTCAGAAACAGTCAGATAGTACATGTACGAAAAACTAAATCTCGTAGGAGGGATTAATAAATATTTGACCATGAAAATTATTCGTTCTTAAAAATGGGAATAATAAAGATTAAAAATCTTTACACTAAAATCTTCGTTCTTAAAACATATATGGAAAAAACTAAAGAAATCCCATGGAATATGAAACACCAGTTCCACGAGGGAAATCCAAAAATCCCAAAGATAAAGACAAGCTGACAGCGACACCATTAGGCTCGTAAATGGCTGCGAATCTTCAGGGGTAGAGCGCAACCGAGCAAGGGGGTTTCTAGTCCAGCGCTGGACCTCTACCCGACCCCCTCGTGCCGACTCAAGAAAGGAAAAAGAGAAGAACAACAAGCCGCAACTCTGGACAAAAACTAGCACTAAAAACCATAGACAGACCATCACGACCAAGGCTTCCAAGTCGATTAACTAAAATTAGAGATAATTAAGCTTCAATTTGAGAAAGAACGTCATACGTGGCTTTGTATTTTACAGCTTTTTACAAATATTGTTCATTACTTATCTTAGAAAAATGCGTGGTTACCCCCAATTTTTTTTTTTTTTTCGATTTCAGTAACACTTAAGATCTACATTTCTCGCCTAATTATAAACCGGGGCAAACATACCTTTGAATTAGTAGCCACCATCTTTAATTTGCCTCTCGTACCAACAATAGAGAGCTTTAGATTCTAGGCCGACAACGACTACCAGTAACGAGATCTTCTCATAGAAGATCAATGAGCGCGCGCAAACCAGCGTCATTTTGGCGGGAAAAATGTGATACCGTCCGCGTCATTTTCGTCTGAGGTTTTCCAAAAATATGGTCGGGTCAAAACAAGTCAACCACACAGTAGCAGTTTTTGCATTCTTCGATCAGCAAAAAGGTTCAGTTACCAGCAATAAGAATAAGTGAGCAACCTACACTGATTGGTGAAATATAAAGCACCCTGTTCCGAGTATTTAACTTTATTCTTATCTCTCTCTCTCTCTCTCTCTCTCAATAGAACCAAACGCTCCTCCGGCTTATGTGAGTGGACACAACACAGGCTCTACTAGTATTTTTGTTCAATGGAACCAAGTTCCAGCTGCTGATAAAAATGGTGTCATACTGAGTTACACCGTTACCTTCAGGGCATTGCCAGATGGCTCTGAACAAACCCGTAAAGTAAATGCTCCAACAAACAATGGTACTCTGACGGCTTTGAATGAGTACACCAACTATAGCATTACAGTGTTGGCATCTACTTCCAAGGGAGATGGAACTAAAAGTGCACCTATCGTTGTCAGAACAGATGAAGACAGTAAGTTTATGGAGTTTTTTTTTTCTTTTGGTTATTTCTGTAGACAATAAAAGGACTCAATAAGTCCTATATCGCAAGCAGGTTCACTGTATCATGTTGCTTCTTGGTTTTTAAGAAGGCTTTTTGTTTAATATGAATATATGATGCAGCAGATAACCTAGTAACCTTTGTGGCTGTCTTAGTTGGTGTTTTTAGAAGAATCCCCCTTACAAGAAGGGGTTTCTCTCTACTAATTAAAACATTCGTTAATCAGTAGGTAGTTATGGGGAATAGTGTGTGTGCGGATAGTAAGTTGAGGGAAAATCATAGACAAAAGTTATGGTTAATCTGTAAAATGAGGGGGAGATGTCCACAAAGCAAACTCTCAACCCCAAAATAAGGTTAACAAATGAAACAAACTCTGTGTGAAATTAAAAATTTAATCTCAGAAACAGTCAGATAGTACATGTACGAAAAACTAAATCTCGTAGGAGGGATTAATAAATATTTGACCATGAAAATTATTCGTTCTTAAAAATGGGAATAATAAAGATTAAAAATCTTTACACTAAAATCTTCGTTCTTAAAACATATATGGAAAAAACTAAAGAAATCCCATGGAATATGAAACACCAGTTCCACGAGGGAAATCCAAAAATCCCAAAGATAAAGACAAGCTGACAGCGACACCATTAGGCTCGTAAATGGCTGCGAATCTTCAGGGGTAGAGCGCAACCGAGCAAGGGGGTTTCTAGTCCAGCGCTGGACCTCTACCCGACCCCCTCGTGCCGACTCAAGAAAGGAAAAAGAGAAGAACAACAAGCCGCAACTCTGGACAAAAACTAGCACTAAAAACCATAGACAGACCATCACGACCAAGGCTTCCAAGTCGATTAACTAAAATTAGAGATAATTAAGCTTCAATTTGAGAAAGAACGTCATACGTGGCTTTGTATTTTACAGCTTTTTACAAATATTGTTCATTACTTATCTTAGAAAAATGCGTGGTTACCCCCAATTTTTTTTTTTTTTTCGATTTCAGTAACACTTAAGATCTACATTTCTCGCCTAATTATAAACCGGGGCAAACATACCTTTGAATTAGTAGCCACCATCTTTAATTTGCCTCTCGTACCAACAATAGAGAGCTTTAGATTCTAGGCCGACAACGACTACCAGTAACGAGATCTTCTCATAGAAGATCAATGAGCGCGCGCAAACCAGCGTCATTTTGGCGGGAAAAATGTGATACCGTCCGCGTCATTTTCGTCTGAGGTTTTCCAAAAATATGGTCGGGTCAAAACAAGTCAACCACACAGTAGCAGTTTTTGCATTCTTCGATCAGCAAAAAGGTTCAGTTACCAGCAATAAGAATAAGTGAGCAACCTACACTGATTGGTGAAATATAAAGCACCCTGTTCCGAGTATTTAACTTTATTCTTATCTCTCTCTCTCTCTCTCTCTCTCAATAGAACCAAACGCTCCTCCGGCTTATGTGAGTGGACACAACACAGGCTCTACTAGTATTTTTGTTCAATGGAACCAAGTTCCAGCTGCTGATAAAAATGGTGTCATACTGAGTTACACCGTTACCTTCAGGGCATTGCCAGATGGCTCTGAACAAACCCGTAAAGTAAATGCTCCAACAAACAATGGTACTCTGACGGCTTTGAATGAGTACACCAACTATAGCATTACAGTGTTGGCATCTACTTCCAAGGGAGATGGAACTAAAAGTGCACCTATCGTTGTCAGAACAGATGAAGACAGTAAGTTTATGGAGTTTTTTTTTTCTTTTGGTTATTTCTGTAGACAATAAAAGGACTCAATAAGTCCTATATCGCAAGCAGGTTCACTGTATCATGTTGCTTCTTGGTTTTTAAGAAGGCTTTTTGTTTAATATGAATATATGATGCAGCAGATAACCTAGTAACCTTTGTGGCTGTCTTAGTTGGTGTTTTTAGAAGAATCCCCCTTACAAGAAGGGGTTTCTCTCTACTAATTAAAACATTCGTTAATCAGTAGGTAGTTATGGGGAATAGTGTGTGTGCGGATAGTAAGTTGAGGGAAAATCATAGACAAAAGTTATGGTTAATCTGTAAAATGAGGGGGAGATGTCCACAAAGCAAACTCTCAACCCAAAATAAGGTTAACAAATGAAACAAACTCTGTGTGAAATTAAAAATTTAATCTCAGAAACAGTCAGATAGTACATGTACGAAAAACTAAATCTCGTAGGAGGGATTAATAAATATTTGACCATGAAAATTATTCGTTCTTAAAAATGGGAATAATAAAGATTAAAAATCTTTACACTAAAATCTTCGTTCTTAAAACATATATGGAAAAAACTAAAGAAATCCCATGGAATATGAAACACCAGTTCCACGAGGGAAATCCAAAAATCCCAAAGATAAAGACAAGCTGACAGCGACACCATTAGGCTCGTAAATGGCTGCGAATCTTCAGGGGTAGAGCGCAACCGAGCAAGGGGGTTTCTAGTCCAGCGCTGGACCTCTACCCGACCCCCTCGTGCCGACTCAAGAAAGGAAAAAGAGAAGAACAACAAGCCGCAACTCTGGACAAAAACTAGCACTAAAAACCATAGACAGACCATCACGACCAAGGCTTCCAAGTCGATTAACTAAAATTAGAGATAATTAAGCTTCAATTTGAGAAAGAACGTCATACGTGGCTTTGTATTTTACAGCTTTTTACAAATATTGTTCATTACTTATCTTAGAAAAATGCGTGGTTAC
The DNA here is from genome assembly GCF_036669935.1 of Montipora foliosa. Classification (NCBI taxonomy): domain Eukaryota; kingdom Metazoa; phylum Cnidaria; class Anthozoa; order Scleractinia; family Acroporidae; genus Montipora; species Montipora foliosa. Next base: position 53,840,628 of record NC_090874.1, on the reverse strand, counting down.
CCCCAATTTTTTTTTTTTTTTCGATTTCAGTAACACTTAAGATCTACATTTCTCGCCTAATTATAAACCGGGGCAAACATACCTTTGAATTAGTAGCCACCATCTTTAATTTGCCTCTCGTACCAACAATAGAGAGCTTTAGATTCTAGGCCGACAACGACTACCAGTAACGAGATCTTCTCATAGAAGATCAATGAGCGCGCGCAAACCAGCGTCATTTTGGCGGGAAAAATGTGATACCGTCCGCGTCATTTTCGTCTGAGGTTTTCCAAAAATATGGTCGGGTCAAAACAAGTCAACCACACAGTAGCAGTTTTTGCATTCTTCGATCAGCAAAAAGGTTCAGTTACCAGCAATAAGAATAAGTGAGCAACCTACACTGATTGGTGAAATATAAAGCACCCTGTTCCGAGTATTTAACTTTATTCTTATCTCTCTCTCTCTCTCTCTCTCTCTCAATAGAACCAAACGCTCCTCCGGCTTATGTGAGTGGACACAACACAGGCTCTACTAGTATTTTTGTTCAATGGAACCAAGTTCCAGCTGCTGATAAAAATGGTGTCATACTGAGTTACACCGTTACCTTCAGGGCATTGCCAGATGGCTCTGAACAAACCCGTAAAGTAAATGCTCCAACAAACAATGGTACTCTGACGGCTTTGAATGAGTACACCAACTATAGCATTACAGTGTTGGCATCTACTTCCAAGGGAGATGGAACTAAAAGTGCACCTATCGTTGTCAGAACAGATGAAGACAGTAAGTTTATGGAGTTTTTTTTTTCTTTTGGTTATTTCTGTAGACAATAAAAGGACTCAATAAGTCCTATATCGCAAGCAGGTTCACTGTATCATGTTGCTTCTTGGTTTTTAAGAAGGCTTTTTGTTTAATATGAATATATGATGCAGCAGATAACCTAGTAACCTTTGTGGCTGTCTTAGTTGGTGTTTTTAGAAGAATCCCCCTTACAAGAAGGGGTTTCTCTCTACTAATTAAAACATTCGTTAATCAGTAGGTAGTTATGGGGAATAGTGTGTGTGCGGATAGTAAGTTGAGGGAAAATCATAGACAAAAGTTATGGTTAATCTGTAAAATGAGGGGGAGATGTCCACAAAGCAAACTCTCAACCCCAAAATAAGGTTAACAAATGAAACAAACTCTGTGTGAAATTAAAAATTTAATCTCAGAAACAGTCAGATAGTACATGTACGAAAAACTAAATCTCGTAGGAGGGATTAATAAATATTTGACCATGAAAATTATTCGTTCTTAAAAATGGGAATAATAAAGATTAAAAATCTTTACACTAAAATCTTCGTTCTTAAAACATATATGGAAAAAACTAAAGAAATCCCATGGAATATGAAACACCAGTTCCACGAGGGAAATCCAAAAATCCCAAAGATAAAGACAAGCTGACAGCGACACCATTAGGCTCGTAAATGGCTGCGAATCTTCAGGGGTAGAGCGCAACCGAGCAAGGGGGTTTCTAGTCCAGCGCTGGACCTCTACCCGACCCCCTCGTGCCGACTCAAGAAAGGAAAAAGAGAAGAACAACAAGCCGCAACTCTGGACAAAAACTAGCACTAAAAACCATAGACAGACCATCACGACCAAGGCTTCCAAGTCGATTAACTAAAATTAGAGATAATTAAGCTTCAATTTGAGAAAGAACGTCATACGTGGCTTTGTATTTTACAGCTTTTTACAAATATTGTTCATTACTTATCTTAGAAAAATGCGTGGTTACCCCCAATTTTTTTTTTTTTTTCGATTTCAGTAACACTTAAGATCTACATTTCTCGCCTAATTATAAACCGGGGCAAACATACCTTTGAATTAGTAGCCACCATCTTTAATTTGCCTCTCGTACCAACAATAGAGAGCTTTAGATTCTAGGCCGACAACGACTACCAGTAACGAGATCTTCTCATAGAAGATCAATGAGCGCGCGCAAACCAGCGTCATTTTGGCGGGAAAAATGTGATACCGTCCGCGTCATTTTCGTCTGAGGTTTTCCAAAAATATGGTCGGGTCAAAACAAGTCAACCACACAGTAGCAGTTTTTGCATTCTTCGATCAGCAAAAAGGTTCAGTTACCAGCAATAAGAATAAGTGAGCAACCTACACTGATTGGTGAAATATAAAGCACCCTGTTCCGAGTATTTAACTTTATTCTTATCTCTCTCTCTCTCTCTCTCTCTCAATAGAACCAAACGCTCCTCCGGCTTATGTGAGTGGACACAACACAGGCTCTACTAGTATTTTTGTTCAATGGAACCAAGTTCCAGCTGCTGATAAAAATGGTGTCATACTGAGTTACACCGTTACCTTCAGGGCATTGCCAGATGGCTCTGAACAAACCCGTAAAGTAAATGCTCCAACAAACAATGGTACTCTGACGGCTTTGAATGAGTACACCAACTATAGCATTACAGTGTTGGCATCTACTTCCAAGGGAGATGGAACTAAAAGTGCACCTATCGTTGTCAGAACAGATGAAGACAGTAAGTTTATGGAGTTTTTTTTTTCTTTTGGTTATTTCTGTAGACAATAAAAGGACTCAATAAGTCCTATATCGCAAGCAGGTTCACTGTATCATGTTGCTTCTTGGTTTTTAAGAAGGCTTTTTGTTTAATATGAATATATGATGCAGCAGATAACCTAGTAACCTTTGTGGCTGTCTTAGTTGGTGTTTTTAGAAGAATCCCCCTTACAAGAAGGGGTTTCTCTCTACTAATTAAAACATTCGTTAATCAGTAGGTAGTTATGGGGAATAGTGTGTGTGCGGATAGTAAGTTGAGGGAAAATCATAGACAAAAGTTATGGTTAATCTGTAAAATGAGGGGGAGATGTCCACAAAGCAAACTCTCAACCCGAAAATAAGGTTAACAAATGAAACAAACTCTGTGTGAAATTAAAAATTTAATCTCAGAAACAGTCAGATAGTACATGTACGAAAAACTAAATCTCGTAGGAGGGATTAATAAATATTTGACCATGAAAATTATTCGTTCTTAAAAATGGGAATAATAAAGATTAAAAATCTTTACACTAAAATCTTCGTTCTTAAAACATATATGAAAAAACTAAAGAAATCCCATGGAATATGAAACACCAGTTCCACGAGGGAAATCCAAAAATCCCAAAGATAAAGACAAGCTGACAGCGACACCATTAGGCTCGTAAATGGCTGCGAATCTTCAGGGGTAGAGCGCAACCGAGCAAGGGGGTTTCTAGTCCAGCGCTGGACCTCTACCCGACCCCCTCGTGCCGACTCAAGAAAGGAAAAAGAGAAGAACAACAAGCCGCAACTCTGGACAAAAACTAGCACTAAAAACCATAGACAGACCATCACGACCAAGGCTTCCAAGTCGATTAACTAAAATTAGAGATAATTAAGCTTCAATTTGAGAAAGAACGTCATACGTGGCTTTGTATTTTACAGCTTTTTACAAATATTGTTCATTACTTATCTTAGAAAAATGCGTGGTTACCCCCAATTTTTTTTTTTTTTTCGATTTCAGTAACACTTAAGATCTACATTTCTCGCCTAATTATAAACCGGGGCAAACATACCTTTGAATTAGTAGCCACCATCTTTAATTTGCCTCTCGTACCAACAATAGAGAGCTTTAGATTCTAGGCCGACAACGACTACCAGTAACGAGATCTTCTCATAGAAGATCAATGAGCGCGCGCAAACCAGCGTCATTTTGGCGGGAAAAATGTGATACCGTCCGCGTCATTTTCGTCTGAGGTTTTCCAAAAATATGGTCGGGTCAAAACAAGTCAACCACACAGTAGCAGTTTTTGCATTCTTCGATCAGCAAAAAGGTTCAGTTACCAGCAATAAGAATAAGTGAGCAACCTACACTGATTGGTGAAATATAAAGCACCCTGTTCCGAGTATTTAACTTTATTCTTATCTCTCTCTCTCTCTCTCTCTCTCAATAGAACCAAACGCTCCTCCGGCTTATGTGAGTGGACACAACACAGGCTCTACTAGTATTTTTGTTCAATGGAACCAAGTTCCAGCTGCTGATAAAAATGGTGTCATACTGAGTTACACCGTTACCTTCAGGGCATTGCCAGATGGCTCTGAACAAACCCGTAAAGTAAATGCTCCAACAAACAATGGTACTCTGACGGCTTTGAATGAGTACACCAACTATAGCATTACAGTGTTGGCATCTACTTCCAAGGGAGATGGAACTAAAAGTGCACCTATCGTTGTCAGAACAGATGAAGACAGTAAGTTTATGGAGTTTTTTTTTTCTTTTGGTTATTTCTGTAGACAATAAAAGGACTCAATAAGTCCTATATCGCAAGCAGGTTCACTGTATCATGTTGCTTCTTGGTTTTTAAGAAGGCTTTTTGTTTAATATGAATATATGATGCAGCAGATAACCTAGTAACCTTTGTGGCTGTCTTAGTTGGTGTTTTTAGAAGAATCCCCCTTACAAGAAGGGGTTTCTCTCTACTAATTAAAACATTCGTTAATCAGTAGGTAGTTATGGGGAATAGTGTGTGTGCGGATAGTAAGTTGAGGGAAAATCATAGACAAAAGTTATGGTTAATCTGTAAAATGAGGGGGAGATGTCCACAAAGCAAACTCTCAACCCGAAAATAAGGTTAACAAATGAAACAAACTCTGTGTGAAATTAAAAATTTAATCTCAGAAACAGTCAGATAGTACATGTACGAAAAACTAAATCTCGTAGGAGGGATTAATAAATATTTGACCATGAAAATTATTCGTTCTTAAAAATGGGAATAATAAAGATTAAAAATCTTTACACTAAAATCTTCGTTCTTAAAACATATATGGAAAAAACTAAAGAAATCCCATGGAATATGAAACACCAGTTCCACGAGGGAAATCCAAAAATCCCAAAGATAAAGACAAGCTGACAGCGACACCATTAGGCTCGTAAATGGCTGCGAATCTTCAGGGGTAGAGCGCAACCGAGCAAGGGGGTTTCTAGTCCAGCGCTGGACCTCTACCCGACCCCCTCGTGCCGACTCAAGAAAGGAAAAAGAGAAGAACAACAAGCCGCAACTCTGGACAAAAACTAGCACTAAAAACCATAGACAGACCATCACGACCAAGGCTTCCAAGTCGATTAACTAAAATTAGAGATAATTAAGCTTCAATTTGAGAAAGAACGTCATACGTGGCTTTGTATTTTACAGCTTTTTACAAATATTGTTCATTACTTATCTTAGAAAAATGCGTGGTTACCCCCAATTTTTTTTTTTTTTTCGATTTCAGTAACACTTAAGATCTACATTTCTCGCCTAATTATAAACCGGGGCAAACATACCTTTGAATTAGTAGCCACCATCTTTAATTTGCCTCTCGTACCAACAATAGAGAGCTTTAGATTCTAGGCCGACAACGACTACCAGTAACGAGATCTTCTCATAGAAGATCAATGAGCGCGCGCAAACCAGCGTCATTTTGGCGGGAAAAATGTGATACCGTCCGCGTCATTTTCGTCTGAGGTTTTCCAAAAATATGGTCGGGTCAAAACAAGTCAACCACACAGTAGCAGTTTTTGCATTCTTCGATCAGCAAAAAGGTTCAGTTACCAGCAATAAGAATAAGTGAGCAACCTACACTGATTGGTGAAATATAAAGCACCCTGTTCCGAGTATTTAACTTTATTCTTATCTCTCTCTCTCTCTCTCTCTCTCTCTCTCTTTAGATTCATCAGTCCGTATTATCTACCCTATTTCTCTAGGACTTTAAAAAAATAATAAAACTACTTCAAGCACTATGACTTCAAAAGAGTGGAAGCTCTAACTGAAAATGAACAGTATATTAGTTAAAAACGAATATCAATATTATAGTTATCATGATATTTGGTTTAAAATCCAAAGAAGGTAGCAAATACTGAATGCTTGGCACATCAGTCAAAAATTCCGTAAAATTTCTCAGTTACATCGTATTTCAAAGGTCTCCAAGTTAAAGAACATCTCTGCTCAACCCCTCTGGATTAGGTTTATTTTTCGTGTCTTTCCATCTTATTTTTCCATCTTAAGTGTTGCTTGAAGGTATATATTCGACAGCACTTCAAACCCTAAGATTTTTTTGAGATTCCTGGAAAGATTTTGCCCTTTAAATCCCCTAAAAGCAACGTTATACATATTTTTTCTTTTGGAAACTTCAGCGCTTATTGAGAGGAACTCTTCCGAGCCAATTATTTGGTAGCCAATGAAATTTCAGGTAATTTATCTGCAAAAACTATTATGTAGCAAATACCCGTTTTTGGTCGCAAATACCCAACTTAGCTGTAATTTTTTTCTCGCTAACGTAAATAATAGACTTGATAGCGAAGATAGAAACAGTTCACAAGATCGCACTTGTCTTAAAGCAACCTGCCTAAACATAGAAAGCTGTTTTTAAGCCTTATTTCATCCTTTTTTGGCCGAAAAAATGGACAAAAATCACGTTTTTGGCATAAAAAAAATTCTTACAAGCGATTTCTTCTAAAAGTAGGCTGAAAACATATTAAATAAAACTGGGCCAAACCATCTGCATAACCCTTTGTGGTATTTTATGGAATGTTTCGCCAAAAACCTGTTTTTCGCAAATACCATCATTCCCCACCCCTCCCCCCTCCAACTAAGTTGATAATGAAATGGCACTCTTTGGTCTTCATGCAGGTTTGTCTGCATATAAGGTGAGAACTTCTAGTTTATTTTAAGTGAAAAGCAGATGAAGAAGCTTCTTTTCCAGTAAATATCCATAACCCGCTACTCTTTATGGATGTTTAGGATATCATAAAGACGAAACTTAGGGTGCGTTCGATTGACCGTATTCTGGAATAGGAATACATGGAATATAAGTTAGAAATCCTTCGTTTTTACGGAGATTCACGTTAAAATTGTCAAATATCTGCTAAAATGCTATTTTAAACATATTTTTATTATCCTTGTTGCTTCGAAACGCGCCAAACATACCGTTTTAATCATTACTCAACGTATTCATATTCCGGAATAGGGTCAATCAAACACGCCCTTCTTATAAATTAAGGCTTGACGGGAGCCCACGAGTCGGAGCATGCCTCTCCCATGCAAGCCCTCTGAATGAACCTTTGTGCGTAAAACGTCACGAGTTCTTCGGCTCTGCACGCACTGTTTAGATGATGGCCAATCAGAATAAAGTTATTGTCGAACACAGACAATACGCAAAAAATAATGTACGCAAATTGATGTAAATGTGAGTCTCCTGGTGAAGTGTTACTTTTAAAAATAGAAAGATATGAGCAAAGGTTGTCTCAAGGATATAGTGCATAGGGAGGCTCTTAGTCATGGGCACCTGGGTTTGAAGGTGAATTGAAATTCGCAAAGTGGTGGGTGTTGAAACAAACAACCCTACTATGTCTCAAATGGCAGGTACATAGCGAAGATATCGTTGACGATACCTAGGATCCTTTGTTTCTGTGGTTGGCTCATTTGAATAACAAAAGCAACGTTTGTAAAAAGTTATCTTCCCTGTTCATTTCTAATTCCACGTAAATCTTCCGATCGTGCATCTGAAGCCCTGTGCGACAACACACTCGCTTAGTAAAATAACAGCATTGCACCTGCATTCAGAGGTCCATAACTTGATGACAGCCGGAGTGGACTAATGTCGGCTTTATTTTTATACCACATCAAGAATATTATATAATCATGCGGAAAAAGTGGCAAATAAAGGACTTAAGTATATTATATAATCAAGAATATTATATAATCATGCGGAAAAAAGTGTCAAATAAAGGACTTAAGTATATCCGTTTTCACGCTAATTCCTTACCTTGTGGCACTGTCTAAATATGGTCATGGTAGCGATCACCGAAACCTATAGCTTTGTCACCAGTTGTTGAAAAATAAAACTATTACTTCCTCAATCTTACGTAAATTGCCAGAATTTGAGACTTCTAGACTTGCACTTCATCAGCTATGTAGAACGAGACATTGGACGTTATTTCGCGCTATACTTAATTAATACATTTTAAAATATTGACAGGCAATGTACATGCACCAGGTAAGGTTTAATAGCATCCATCTGTCTCGCTGAGGTTTAGACTTTTGAACAGTTGCAACTCCTGCTGTGGGTGGACACGTGGTGTGGAAATCATATTGTGGTTTACCATGGTTAACACTATCCTAGGAATGGCACATTAGTGTGCATGCGCATACACTAACGTACATGACCCTACACTAGCTAGCCCACATGGGCACACACTGGCCCACATGAGCACACACTGGCCTACATGGGCCTTATTGGTAATCTAATACCCAGCCAAATCGGGTACAAAACAGCATGGGAAGGACTAAAAACTGAGTAAGGGCAGAGCTGCGAAAACTCATGACTCGTGGCGCTGATTCTGCTGTCGCCTGTGCTCACTCTTCTCTTCGTACTGGTGCCCTCTCCTTCTCTCTCACACTTTGACACTGGTCTTGACGGTAAACTTCTAGGCATCTTGGTCTGCGGCTATGGCTTCCAGGTCAGCTGGGTTGATGTTGCCAGCCCTGAGA
>NC_090874.1:53817096-53819596 GCF_036669935.1 Montipora foliosa | reverse complement strand
AAACATTTTCCAGCGAAACATTTCTTGAAACAAGCAACATATTTGCAATAAGAGGCAAGAAATCCTTCCTATTTCAGTTGCGTGTGTGCAAGCGAAACACACAATCACAAAGCATATGCAATTAAATAAATTTCTGACAGTTCACATCAAACCCTTTTCGAAAGAACCTTGACCGTAAATAATAAAGCACAAAAGAGACAACAAGCTTTCATTCAAATAATTTTTCACTGTCACATTTCCAATTTTTTTAAACCTTTGCAGAGTTGAGTACAAAATGAATGTTACTTGCCGGACAAACAGGCAAACTTTAAATAGATGCGACTTCAGTAAACACTGTGAGACACACAACAGAGATCACAGATCTACTTGTGGTATTCGATTCCTTCTCCGTCTTTGTTGAACCCGTAATTTACCACAGAAATTTCCATTTGGTTTCAGTGTTGTACGTAACACCACCTTGGCGAAATATTAGAAGTACAGCTCATTTTGATTTCGGCTCGACGGGCGAAACATTCACGCTGTCGAAGTCCATTACTCGTCGCTTTTAAGATTCCAGATCTTTATGTTTCACCGCCTGTCTTGACGTTCCATTCTTGAGCTCCGTGTGGGTATATTTCTTTAAAGATATACTAAAACGCCATTCGCGTTACAATCACTTTCGACGCCATTACAGGTTAATTGTGCAGAGCAAGCTACGCATTACCCCAGCCCCCTCAAACCTAACAAAATACGCAGAGAAGACTCTATGCACACCACTTAGCAGGGGAGTGACAGGCAAGAATTTTCCCGACACGGAAAAAAACAAAAAAACGACGAAATCAACGCAGACCTCGACTGGTTTGCCATAGGCAACCCAGTAACCAGCGAAATCAACTTCACCTGAGTGTCCTAGTGATCCAGTGATCTTCGTATCCCGCTTCTGACACCATGTGTTGTTATGGAGCCGACAATGAGTGGAGAGCAGAAGAGCGTTGTATACGGATTTAATATATAAGTATCTACAGAGAGTCGGCGAGTAAATATATTGAAATTCTATACCAGAAATCTAAACTCTTATAACAAAGGCGCGGTTACAATGTTCTTAAGGGGATTAAGGGCTAATCCCACACGTGGTGCTTTCGTCGGTACCATTTACACAAACGTCGCAAATTTTTAAAATGATTTTCCTCAACGGTAAAGCTTTTACGGCGTCGGAAAAAACAAAACTTTCCTCCGCACAACTGACATTTATTCAAAACAGCACATGAGCTTGCGAAAACCAAACCTTCATTAAGTGCCCCGCGAAATAAACCAATCGGATCGTAGATTGCATTGCCGCAACCTTTTTTTAGTAGCCAATGAAAAATGGTGTACTGTCGAACTTTACTAGATCTCACATTTCCGGTGACAGAGTGAGATCTGGGTACGAGATTTCGTGTCTACCTCACTCTCAAGAATTTCTAGAACATTTTTTGGCGCACGCGTTATGCAGATTTTTCACCTACTTGCCTATTTTAAAATCGTTAGTCATATTTGCATACGTAACTGATGAAGGTCACCGAAGTGATCGAAACGCTTTACTTTTTAAAAACTTTTTTAATCAGTGTCAACGCTGCAATTTCGTTTTCGTTTGATTAATTGTAAATGATGCATTTCAATTCTTGGAGAAAATATCATTGCTGTTATAATTATCATATCTACGAACCTTTCACATTTGCCAAAAAATCTTAAACTGTAAGGCTTTTTCAGTGTGGTATATTCAGTTACTTAATTTTTATTCTGACAGATAAGAAAGAAAAACGTCCTTTCAGCGATGGATTGGAGAAGCCTCCCCTTCATCAGGGGCCGAGTAAAGTTACCAGAACAAGTAAGGACCAAGGACCAAGCCAAATCGAAAACATTAATTCTTACTTTTATAGAGCGGTTTTCAAATGAGTGTCATAAAACCAAAACCAAAGTAATTACTTTGGCCAATCAAAAAGGACGGAGGCAATCCAGTAAACCAATCAAAACTCGCAGTAATTACACGTAGCCGACAGAAAGCGAGGGAAAATTGGTTTGGGTTTCACTTCTGATTGGTTGAAAAAGTGGCGCGAGAACTTTAAATCAATCACTGAGTGAAGTAATCATAAACCAAAGCAATTCGCTAATTACTTTCGACACTCAATTGAAAACCACTCTATTTACGAGAAAAAGGCTTAATGAGTGCATAGCTCGAACTAGGAGCTTGGGCTTTTATTCTCGTCCGAGTAAAATTACAAGGGCACGTCAAAATACACTGAAAATAGAGACCATAGCTAAGCTGGACAGCCTGTGCCGGAATGGCTGGTACGAAAACCCATAAAGCCAGAACTGAGAAAAATGGGAACGTACAGAGCACAAACCGCTGGGAATTAAAGGTAAAAGCTGTACGCACAAAACATGTAAAAACAAAAGGAAAATAAGGTCGAAAGCTAAGATGCACACATTTCATCGACAATACCTTTTATCAATGCGCTCGCTCGCTTGGTAGATCATCTAT
>NC_090874.1:53809596-53812096 GCF_036669935.1 Montipora foliosa | reverse complement strand
AAATGAAGATCTCATCTATGGATAGGACAATAAGGTTATACCTCGAGAGCTATTAGCACTAAGGCACCTGCCCAAAAGTCCAATTAAACCTTGACCACAAACACTGACGTTGGATCCACAACATCAGCGTAATCCAGTGAATTTAAAACAATAATGTTTCACTGGTACTGAGCGTTACGATTTATACCTATCTTTCATATTGGATGGACGAACACAAGGATGGTACCATTGCAATTATTGATCCTCATTCTTAAAATAGTTTGAGAAACCTCATGACTTTTGGGATTTCTTAATTTAAGTGACCATGTTTCCAAAAGCTGGTCGGTTGCAGTTGGCCATAAATGCCTTCTTGATTACCCCTCTGAAAAACCCTTTCCTTAGGTCTTGCAGTGATGCAAGAGTTGGTCACTAACATCGGGAAAAAGAAAGCAAACTTCATACTCATATCTCACTGCATGGGTAAATTAAGATTGCAGTGAGAAAACTTACGCACTTGCCAGGTCAGATTAAAGAAGCACGAAAAACATAGGGTTTCAACGTGATTGAACACTTGGCCTGAATCGCGGGAAGGTTCTCTATCAAGCTAGCTACGAGGCCAGATTTGTCACTTGTTTGTTTGTTGCCGTGGAAGATATTAAAATGAAATGAATACGATGATGATATCGTGTGCGGGCTAGTGAAGAAATGAAGGGAGCAGAGTTGACGGGCGCTTCAACCAACGTGGCCCGGTTCAGCGTCGTGTGTGGGATCATATAACTTACTCCAAAATGGCCGCCAATTTAGTATTCTTTTGTTTCCTTTCAAATTGGCCCTTTTGGCCTCGCTTTCAAACGTAAAATTCAAAAGAATGTTTAGCCTTGAACGAGGCCAAAAGGGCCAATTTGCAACCAAACAAAAGAATACTAAAATGGCGCGGCCACTCCAATCTTTAATAATAAAATTAATTCGCACACTTTTAGCTGACTTTGGCTGGTCTCCTACTTTGGAGAAAGTAGAGTTATTTTTAGAATTATTATTCACTGTGGGGGATTTTTCGCTTCATAGTGGTTTTTCCTTAGTACGCTTCATAGCTTGCTTTGCATTCGCGTTTGGTTTTTCCTGTGTCCCAGTGTGCCTTGATTATTCATTTTTCTCAAAATGTCGCTGCACGCTATATTACAGAGCCCTGCGCTTCGATTCATAGCGTAGGAGCTCGTAGGTCTGTAGCTTGTAGACGATGTTGGATATGTTAGGGTCCCGATGAACGCTTATTATGCCTATTTCGCGCCTCAGCTGCTGCCAACTATTGAAATTCTATTTTAACGCTCAAAAATGCGAACTAAGCAACGTACAGATTTTGTTAGCCTGCTTTATGCAAGACAAATATTGACGCAAAAGTAAATCAATTTTGATATACAGTTTTAAGAAGAGCAGAAGGAAGCTTTTAGGAAGTGTCGATCGAGAATAAAACAAATTGCCTTCAGCAACAAAATTTGCGAGAAAAAAAAGATCAAATTTTATGCCGCAAATAAAACAAGTTACCATCAGCGGAAAACATTTTGGGAGACTTCTGCTTCGTTCAATTTTATATCGTATTTTTGGTTGTGCATCAAGTAAAATCGCAAAATCAATAGTGACTTCGATTTTAGCGGCCCCCTGTGATCTAATTGGGGTTGATAATGACGTCTAGCCACGCCGAAACGTCGTCGTTTTTAACAAAGTTTTTAGTATTTTTTGCCATGTTTAGATATGTTTATCGCATTTTTTATAGCTAAATATTAATGTTTTACATTTATAATGTAGTTAAAGCGTCGCGTCAGCGTTATCGAGAAAGAACGCAAAACAAATTCGGGAAATTCTTACCAACTTCTCACCAACCTCGTTCCCAGGGTCTCTCTTCTCTGCTCCATTGTCGTTGAGAAAAAGACCCAGGTTCAGGGTGGTCACGTATCTCCCAGAATCTCGGAGGTTCACCAAATGTGTGCTAGGGAAGGGTGGCAATGTAGGCCTTGTCGACATTGCGAAGAAGGGAATCGGCTTCACGAGTTTCTCAACCTGAAGAAGGCGTGACTATGGACGTGATTGAGACAATGTTGTCATGTCGGGACCCAGGGGAATTTTGCGGTTGACAAAACTAAGGTCTGTCGCCCCGCTAAGGCTCACTTGTTTGTTATCAGCAGTCGAAGCGGTGGCCACTTTTCTGATAAAGCGAATCTTTTGCTGTTTTCTTGCAATGTTAACATATCTTCGGAACAGATTCCACTGTGATGTTTGGACGGGGTTTATCTATTCGCCAGATTTCGGAGCCTGTTTTGTTGCGAAGTTCACCTCAGTATCGCATGGGTCCAGTCCGCAGTCTTCGTTTTATACCTGGGGCCAGTTGTTCAAAAGCCGATTAACGCTAATCTCAGGTTAAAAATTAACAAAGGAGTTTTATTCTCTACTCCCAAATGCTGTTCAAGGCTGATATTCGGTAAAAGGTTATATTAGAAGAAGTCAATCTTGAAAAACAAAAATAAGC
>NC_090874.1:53797096-53804596 GCF_036669935.1 Montipora foliosa | reverse complement strand
GGTTGAAAGTTCTCACGCCATTTTCTCAACCAATCAGAAGTGAAACTAAAACCAATCGTGGCTTGCATGTGCACATTTTCCCGCGCTTTGTGTCGGTTACGTGTGATTACTTCGAGTTTTGATTCGTGTACTGGATTGTCTCCATCCTTTTTGATTGGCCAAAGTAATTGGTTTTGGTTTTGGTTTTACGATACTCGATTGAAACTCGCTCTAGACAGAGTAAATGGCCAACTGTCACTCTCAGGATGCAAAGGTTTAACTCATTCACACCTCAAATGCCCTAGGATGCCCCCGATTGACAAGTAAAATCATCTGGTGTTAGACAAAGTGAAATCTATTAAGTCTCACTCTCATGGGTCAATGGGGAAAAGTGTATTCACTGTACGTAATTACATGATTTGACACCCAACCAGAAAGAGTTTTATGTTATGAATCAATGAGAAATCGGGGTGTTTCAATACTTTTCTCTGATGATCAACGTGCTGACACTAATAATCACCCTAACAAATGGAAGCATGTCAAAGAACCTTGAGGCACCAACTGATTTTGTCTGACATCTGAAAAAAACATTCTAAAAATCTTTGTATCTATTCTAGTGATGTCAAGTGGAAAAGCAATATTTACTTTCTTATCATACATGTAGGTTGTCCAAGTGATCCTTGATTGCAGCCAAGGGAAAGAGCCAGCCGAAGTGGAGGAAACCGAACCAAGTTCATGCACTCTGTTGTAAAACATTGCTGTCAGCACTTGTAACCAGGACATGTCCATGTAAACCATAAGATAAAGCTTGGTCTTCTCTGTAAACAATCCTGGTATATTGCTTGTTGATGCACAAGTTCACTCTGTATGCGTTTGTGTGACGGTCACATCAAAAATCCTTACTTGAAGTTGATGTTGACTTGATGTTTAGAATTCATCAGAGTGATAGCAGAAACTTCATATGTAGACAAGTTGTTACAAGTTTTTAAATTTACCACAATGATTTAAAGTTTGAAGCAATCAACAGATTGCATTATCCTCAAAGAATGGTACGTGTTTTACATATGGAAGGTTATACAACAATTATTTTAAGGGTTGTTGAATTGACTGTTGTGCTAATGACACCATTTCAAAGATAAAATATTTGACAGGCTTATAATTTTTTATTCATGCAAGTGCTGCATAAAGGAATTAAAAAAGTTCTAGTCCTGCTGAGATCACTTTTTTGTGAAGATACTACCGTAATAAGGTAATTGCACTAAGCCGAAGCTGGTAAGGAGCAAACATCATACCATAAACAATTTATTTAGCAAATCATTTTCCCACCCCATTGGTACAGTGACACCTATAACCAGTGGTGCATAGTGACACTAGTGTATTCACATGCCTTTCCGTGAAGATCATGTGTAATGTGCATGTATTGCCACACTGTGAGAGCTGTATAGGCCACTTCGGAAAATACCATAATGCTCTTGGTTTGTCCCCCCAAATTTTTTTTTCAAGAGAAACTGGAAACAATGCTCATGCAAAATTTGAAGGAACAAACAAAGAGTATTATGGTGTTTTCCGAAGTGGCCTATACTAGATGAATCAAATGTGTTGTGCCATTCTTTGGCTACTGACAAACGATGTTGGAAGTGTACCAGCTGACTTCCACTCCCAACACCAATCAATTTGCCAAGGGACACTAACATGTGGTTAGGCATCTAAGTTTACCTACATGGTGTATGACCAATAATGCTGTTGGTTTGTCCCCCCAAATTTTTTTTTTCAAGAGAAACTGGAAACAATGCTCATGCAAAATTTGAAGGAACAAACAAAGAGTATTATGGTATTTTCTGAAGTGGCCTATACTAGATGAATCAAAATGTGTTGTGCCATTCTTTGGCTACTGCCAAACGATGTTGGAAGTGTACCAGCTGACTTCCACTCCCAACACCAATCAATTTGCCAAGAGACACTAACATGGGGTTAGGCATCCAAGTTTACCTACATCATTGGTGTATGACCAAATACCATAATGCTCTTGGTTTGTCCCCCCAAATTTTTTTTTAAGAGAAACTGGAAACAATGCTCTTGCAAAATTTGAAGGATCAAACAAAGAGTATTATGGTATTTTCCGAAGTGGCCTATACTAGATGAATCAAAATGTGTTGTGCCATTCTTTGGCTACTGCCAAACGATGTTGGAAGTGTTCCAGCTGACTTCCACTCCCAACACCAATCAATTTGCCAAGGGACACTAACATGGGGTTAGGCATCTAAGTTTACCTACATGGTGTATGACCAACATTTAAGAACATTGAACCAGAAATTAGGGAACGTTTTCTGACAGTTTGCTTCTCAGCAATCCTTCTTTATAGCTGATTGAAGTGTCTTTCAGTTATTGCCTTAGAGCCCCAACAACAATGTGATCAAAGACTATAATGCATAATACCATGAAAAAAGAACTGGAGTTTAATTTGACACACCATAAATTATATACCCTGAGTACACAAAACCTGAAGTTTGCATCAATACACTGTACACTTAATTTGACATACAACATCATCAATTAATTTGTGTTGTTCTGTGACACAGCTATGCCTACCTAATCTTTTTTGGATTCTGACCACCCCCTTCAGGTCCATGTGCACACCCTTATTGCAAATTTTTTGGGAAACCTTACATGTAGGAAGTTGTTGGCACTGTGCCTAGAACTGCACAATATTATTATTATTATTAACACTAGGCATGCATAATTTTACAGAGATACGGTATTTTAGTGAGTTAACTGTTCAAAATAATACTAATAATTCAATTATTGAACACTTGGACAAAAGTTATTTGTAGAAAAGAATTTGAGCTGCAGTGCTTTATTTGGATAAAAAGCCCATAATAACAAAGGAAGAACAAAAAGTCCTTTTACTTCACAAAATAACCATCTTGCTAAACAGTCACTTGAGAGGGCTTTGCTATATATTTTTGATTATCATTACATGTGCTGTAATGGTTGTAATTTATATACAGAACACTCTACAATACTAACACGTCCGTATAACACACTACACTGTACATGTAAATATACAAGTAAGCTATAGTGTGGAGAACCACTTTGGATTGTCATTCAATGGTGTACACCATGAAGATAAAGCTTTCACTGCTTGGGCACAATTCATGGTTCGGCTTCACTGTTTCAAAACCCATAAACATGAAGGTGCGCATCAAACTTGCTGCAAGAGAAAAAACAACAATCAAACTTCACAACAGTACTGATCGTGTAATCCACATCTGCTGTGGGTTGCCTTCAAAATGCTCATTACAAGACAACGGAAAGTTAGAGCTGACCCAAATTATTAAAAACATGACATCAGCGTTAGAGTTTTTATTGCATGACGGAGGTTGAGGGACTCAAAATGTTGTTTGCAAATTCATGCTTTTTAAGTTAGGGTTAGGGTGTTTCCCAATGATTGGGACACGGCATTACTAACTCTGCATCTTAACCAACCTTGCTTTGATTGACTAAGCCCAGTTTGATAAAGTCTCAATCATGCATGAACCAATCAAAATTTGTGGTTCCAATGCTGGCCACATGACATTAATTTTGTAAGGAATACTGTTGGACACGCATTGTGTGACCCATTACCCACAGATATTAAGTTTGTAGCTGTCTCTCAATCACTCACTGATTAACCCTTTGACGCCTAAACTGGCCTATTCGCACCAAAGCTTAAACACGTTTAAAAGCTGTTTAGTTAAACATGGTTTAAAGTAATTGTTTTTTTCGTACAAGTTACTACCTGACATAATGTAGACTCCAAATTCAACACAATGAAGAGCAGGGCTTGAAATTGTGACTCACTGGTCGCCAATGCGACCAAAAATTGAGTGCTCTAGATTTTCAGAACTGGTCGCCAGCTGGCTAATCACCTTTTGTCTGATAACCCAGGATAAACAGTAGACAACTTCCAGGGATCGCGTTAACGCAGAAATCGTGCATTTTTACGCAAATAAAATCCAAAAAATGCATCATCGAAATTTTAATGCGTCTCAGGACGCAAGGCACTGACTTAAATAACTCACACAACTTGCTTTGATTTGTCAGTAGATTCTGTTGTTTGTAAAACTGTTGGAGCGATCTGTGCTCATAATTGAAGTTCCAAGAAATGGGGTTTAAAACATCTAAAAAGGTTAAAACTAAATTTTCGACCGCCTTCTGCGGTCTTCTTCAGAAGAATGTACTCTGCAAGTCACTGAATGCAAATATATAGCAAAAGACGTCACTGTTCGTTGCTCCTAAGGGAGGAAACCAGTACTGCGTAAACCCTTGGGAAGGGTGCTCTTTCGTTAACAGAGTTCTTGTCCAGGAATGAATGTAACAGCTCTAGAAAAAGCCTTTGTCGGCCGGTCCTATGCATATGCATTATGCATCAATATTAATTCCAAGTTGGTTACTCTCTTTTTCTCATAATTTAAAACATACTCTTTTTCTCGCAGAGGGTCACCAAGATTTTGGGACCCCCAAAAAATGCTTGGGACCCCAATTTGGCTGAACATTCGGGTCCCAGGACCCAG
Source organism: Montipora foliosa (assembly GCF_036669935.1). Lineage (NCBI taxonomy): Eukaryota > Metazoa > Cnidaria > Anthozoa > Scleractinia > Acroporidae > Montipora > Montipora foliosa. The sequence goes on along the minus strand of NC_090874.1, from coordinate 53,800,064 downwards.
ATTGAAAAATCCTAGTGCCATCCCTGACTTCTGTATTTGAATCTTTATATGATGAGATCGTTCGGAACTGGTAGCTAGAACACGACTCACCTTTCTTTCCCCATTAAAATAATGTATAAATACTACAAGAAAATCGGTTTCTCACATTGTTAATTAATAGCACAAATGTACTTCGATATTTCGATCACCACGTTTACTAGGCGCCATATCGTTTCAACGCTTTCATGGGATCGGCGGGCAAACTTAAACACGGTATGCTTCTTGCCGGTTACGTGAATTTTGTGCCCGGAAGAGGAAGATTCAGCAAGAAGGTTGATTGAAAATTTAAATCCATCGTCAGTCGTGAATGCTGAAAACGTAGATTTAGCCATATTATCAAAGGACCTCTTCAGAACTAGCTTGATATTGATAATATATTGATAATGAACCTGGACGTCGCATATTTGAAATTTTCATGGAACTTTCAAAAAGCAACCTGTACCCTTAACATAAAGAGGGTGGAGAACTTGTGCCCTCTGTTAGAAAGCGAATAACAGCAAAATTGCCTGCACAAGGTGATTAATAAATGGAGATAAATGTCGGTAGAAAAGTACGTAAAGAAACAAGTTCCTCTGATTCTGGAGGCTACTGAAACCGTATACAAGCCGCTCCTTTTATTTTATTTCGGTCGGAGACTGGTAAGAGCACTGTAGTTGTGTGGGGGCCTAGGCCGAGCAATTGTACAGTAGTATTGCGTTTACTCGCGATAAAGGCAAGTTGCTTGCCACGCAAGCTGTAGGAGAATAAAGAACGACGTTTTGAAGAGATGAAAAGCAAGGATAAAGGACCCATGTTTGCCTTGCTATGGAAAACACAGACTGTGCTTCGCTCCATTTCAAATAACCTTAAAGAACACCATCTCCAAACTAAAGACAAAGCGGAAAACAGCAGTGGCTTTAGAGATCTTTCTCATGCTTTTTTTTGTGCTTTTAATAATTATGACTTTCCTTGCATGCGAAGTTGGCGACCAAAATTTATGACCTGGTAACCAAATTTTTCCCATTAGTCGCCAGCTGGCACCTGAGCAAAAAAGTTAATTTCAAGCCCTGAATACACACATTAGAATTTACATGAACCTACGTAAAATTCAGTCTTTCAGCCTTCCATTGTTCATTTTTATCTGGTTAAAACCCAGTTTAATTAAACGTGTTTAGTTGGTGCGAATTGGGTTAGTATTATACTCTAATGCCAGACGATTTTACTCATCAATGAGGAACCCCCAGGAGTCGATGGGTTAAGAAGGAGGTTACAAAAGCATATTAATTTGTACGAGATTATTTTATTAATGCTGGTAGATTAGAACTAAAGACGCTAAGGAGAGATGTTTTGTTTTCATTCACCAAATGACAGCAGCAATGGTCATGTTAAGAGAGGTGGGGAATAAAGTTGTCAATTCTGACAAGACAAGGAAAGGTTACGTTCATACAAACGCCGGCCGTGTAGCACTTATATTTTAAACAGAGTTAACTGAATAGAGTGTAATGTGAAGTGCTAGATTTCTATCCCATGTGAACCATGTGAGCGTTAGCCCTACTGATGGAAATGGGCCCACACAAGGACAGAGAAAAACTCTGACCTTGGTGGAAATTGAACCCACGACCTTCGGGTTAGATCTCCGCCGCTCTACCGACTGAGCTACAAGGTCAGACGGGAGCAGGCCGTGGGAACTGAGGATGTTTAACATACGGGAGCAGGCCGTGGGAACTGAGGATGTTAAACATCCTCAGTTCCCACAGTTCCCACGGCCTGCTCCCGTATGTTAAACATCCTCAGTTCCCACGGCCTGCTCCCGTCTGACCTTGTAGCTCAGTCGGTAGAGCGGCGGAGATCTAACCCGAAGGTCGTGGGTTCAATTCCCACCATGGTCAGAGTTTTTCTCTGTCCTTGTGTGGGCCCATTTCCATCAGTAGGGCTAACGCTCACATGGTTCATATGGGATAGAAATCTAGCACTTCACATTACACTCTATTCAGTTAATTCTGACAAGACAGCCTTTCTTGAGTTCTGAAATTGCATGTTGTTTGTAATATCAGATTTTTAAATGGCAAGGAAATTCAGGCATAATGACAACATGAGAGAAAGCTAATATTTTCAAGCCTACTTCTCAATCAGCATGACCCGTATGCCTCTAAAGTGCTGTTCTGGAACCTAAGGCTAAATGCAAAACCAGCCATCCCCATACCACCCTAAAAAAAGAGATTAAATAAGTCACCGACCTTCTGGGGGACCATTGTATGTCTGACCCGCAGGTAATGTGCAGGATATCAAGTTAAGTCAACAGTCAGCCAGATGAAGACTCCTCAGTCACCATAAACTGAGGCAGTACAGTACTTGGCCATAGCCATTTCACATATTGCATATTTATACTCCATCCAACATCAATGGCGAAAATAAGTACTTAACCTTTGAATGGCATGAAAATACTATTCTTATCTGAAAGTTTAAATACCTCTGTCTGGTCGCTCCTTTAGAAGGCCAACAAAGACGTGTTCACATTTCAGGTATTCCTCTGCATATTCAAGAAGTGACACAAAGCTAAAAATAAAGAAAGCAATGATGTTGGATGTAGAGTTGTAACATGTACATAAATTACTTGCCATTTCCCACAAAATGCTTGCTCTTGTTACCATTCTTTGCTTCCTAAAGGCAGCTCGCCATCCTGCACTCCGACGTACAGCTGGCCATTCTGTAAAACAGCCTTCCACTCTATGATGTGGTGGTGGCCATTTTTAAGGCGAAAGCAGTACAGTGATGACTTTGACACTTTCTTGCCACTCTTCTCCACAGCTATTTCTGAATCCTGAGGGAAAAAAGGCCTTCATTTACTTCAGCTAACAAATGCAATATGTCAGTGTACTATATTAAGTATCAGGACAGGTTTTCATGGGAGTATTCTGGAAAGTAAGTACAAAAAACAGGTTCTCAAAAT
>NC_090874.1:53774596-53779596 GCF_036669935.1 Montipora foliosa | reverse complement strand
AGATGTTGGTTTTGGTCCTTTTTAGAGCTGGTCTTCTTGAGAAGTACATCTAACACTCAACAATAATTGCTGAGGAAATGAGCAAAGTTTTGCGGTAAATTTGTATGTAGATGGATGAAACAACAACACAAACCGTACTCTTTGATCTGAATAGACACTTGAAGCAAGTGCTTAGCATCAACATTGTCAAGGACAAGGAATTTTGCTTAGTAAACCATGTTTATACAGCATACTGCATAAGAATATTCAAAGCAAGTGAGTTTATTTGTTTAGAGCTCTGAAAATATTTTGATGACACTAATTATCGGTACTGAATTTGGCTTTCACATGCTACTGTATGAAGAATGCAGACTGGAGAGTGTTACTAGCCTCAGCCTCAAAACTTGTGAAATACCACCCTTCTTCTCAGCCTCATCCCATAATTATTGGTGATACCAAGCAGTCTTTTAGGTCACACATACCGACTGTCTCCAACTGAATTCCTTAACCTACAGTCTTTACCACTTTGACAGCACTTGTCAGATCAAACAATTTGCTTACATTGTGACACCTCTGATTTCTTCGTGCAGCAATGACACTTTCCTCCAGTTCATTGGACACTTCAGGTTGACCTTCCATCCTTTTTTGGGTTGAGGCTCTTTTTCTTCTGGCCTTGAGGGTCTTGAAGTATGTTCTTATTGCGCCTAACAAAGACATTTTTCATATGATGAATACAGTCCATCCTGGTGCTTGGATAAGCGAAGATAAGCACTCAAGTGAAGAAAAGTTGGGCCCTAGGGATCCCCATACTGCTAACTACAAATCACCTCATTAATATGCTATGTTACCAGCATGGTGGCTCTATGGTGTACTGGCTTAGCACGCCCGACTAGTAACCAGGGAGACATGGGTTCAAGTCCTGCTTAAGGCAAAAACCAATTTTTGGAATGAGTGTGTCAAAAGGTAAAATATACCGTGTGTGTTAACACACACAGTATATTTTACCTTTTTTCTCTCTTTGTGTACGTAAAATTAATGTACCATACTATCAATGTTTTCAAGCTGTCATCAGTACAGGTACAGTGATAGACCTTTCATACACGCACATGTAGCATAATAAGTAACTTAGAAATAGGGCAAACAACACACAAAAGACAGGGTTTATGTGAAAATTTCAAAGTCAAATAATTGCACACACTTTGGTGAAGGAAATAATAATTATAGAGACTTCTGTGTTTAAAGTTGACAGATACACCTGGAAAGTGTCTCCTCATACTATAAACTATAAATGTATTATACATTGTACAGTTTGCTGTAAACAGTTCAGTGGTTTCAAAACAAGCCGGCGACCGCCGGAGTTCCGCCGGCGACTTGATTGTATGTCGCCGGCTACTCTGGTCATAACAGTCTGCTCATGACAAACAATCTCGGCGTTGTCTTATCTTTAAGACAGCATAGTAACTTCACACTCAATTTTGCAGCAATAATACATATGCAAAAGGATGTAAGTGTTGTTCAAAAAGAACTCAAATCGTCCGCTATATCTGTGCCGTACGCCTTTGTGTTTTGTCGCTAAGTGGCCGGGTCAACCTTGTTTGGGCGTGTGATGACGTGTCGCTTATTTTCCTTCTTACGGTCGCTTCCAGCTGACAGCATGGCAGAGAATGAACGAAAAACTGTGAACACACTTTTTTCATTTAGGTTTAAAAAGTCACGATCATCAGGTAGATGAACAAATAAACATTTAGTAATCACTTAACAAGTTGTCAGACTTTGTTAGTGTTCATTCGACCATATGATTACTATGTTCAACTTGTGTATTGTACTTATCGATACTTAAGCTTAAGGACGTTCGCGCGAACATTTTCTAACACTGATTTGTTTCTGCAAATTTTACCATTGAAAGATGATGAGTTAGTGATGTCAGAAATGTAAAAAAAATGGGGGGTCACCGACATCGTTTTGGAGAGAACTTTCCCGGAAGAACACCCTAAATCTGAAAAAATCCGGCTTCTTTAGCGAATAAGGCCACAGTGTCTGTAAGCCCAAAAATATTGCGATTACATCTTTGAAGTGAAATGTTCTCTACCAAACTATGTTTAGTGGACCCATCAAGTGAACTTAGTTAACTGTTGAGGTTCTTTAAAGAACAAGTTCGCATTTAGAGACCATAGTTGCATGCGCATTGCAGCCGCAAGATGGCAGGATTCCATGTCTCGAGGACAGAAATCTTGAAATTTTTTTAACTTTCCACATTGATTTTTTGTTCATTTTTGGACAATGTGGAGATAATTGTAAATAAAATCTGTTTCTGAAAAGAAAGTAGGGGTCACCGAACATCCAAGATCGATAAATCAAAGCAAAGCTATAGCAATGGCCATCTGCCCTATCATTGTTCATTTTAGTACTTAGCGCGCCCGCTCGATGCATGACGTGCCATGTGAATTTGCGTGCGCTGTAAGGATGCGCAGTAGCACGAACGTTCTTAAATAAAATACGGTCGACTGATTTTATAGATATAGGACATCATGGAGTCGTGTCTATTGAAATAAAAGTCGTCGGAAAACGCAAATTTTGCTGTTTATATATATATACTATATAAATAAGTAAAAAAAAGAACGGTGCATGTTTAGATTTCTCGCAACTTATTGTTTTTCGGCCTTCGACATTTCAGTAAGCTGTTTGCATGCAATTGCCTTGTAGCATGAAATTAAGACAAAAGAAGTGTGAATTTTGAAACATCATAAATGATTTTTTATTTGAACATTTCCATCTCATACAAATATGATGAAAGCATTTCTTTCATTTTCATGCTATACTCTGTAAAGTAGGATAAGCCAATGTTCGTAGATCAGCATTCCTTTGACTTCTTTTCATGAAAATTAATGCCACCTAAGTCAATCTGAATCAATGTAATCAGTACGAGTATGCTGCAGTTAATAAATCACAATTTACGTCTCAAATAGATGCTAGAATGTTGAAAATGGCATTTCCGAGCTTCTAGATTTCAAAATTTTCTCGGCCAGAAGCCCCTCAATTATCACAGCCGCCTACTTTTCCAGACTCGGCCGCCTACTTCAAAACATTTTGAAAACCCTGTTTAAACTTAGATATAGACTGGCAATATGTATGGAAAATTAAGAACATGATTACTGGCTTTTTAGCCTCGCAATATTCCTCAACTTAAAATTAAAATTAGATTTCAAATAGAAGATCATAGCAATGATTTCACCTACTATTTTGCCTTATTTTCAATAATTAACCACAGAAATCACTAAGTTCCATTTCCATACCAAAGAATTTCATTGACAGAAGTTTTATTTCATGTACTGTTGACAGCTTGAATAAAATGCTCAGCCTTAGAGTTAATTTAATTTCAATGATTTGAAATGGCTACAATTTGACAAAAAGACAAAATAACAACACTTGTCAGTTATACACACAACCCTTTTGGTTCCCCAAGGTACAAAGCGCTCATTATCTTCAATATCAGTTACTCACGTTCCAACAGCACTGGATGATCAGCATCCGTGAATGCCGAGGTTGCCCTGGCACCTCTCTCAACTGCCAAAGTTACCTCCCCATTGGTCTCATCATTAAAACTGAATCCAAAACCAGTTGACATGAAACACAATAAAGCAAAATCACCATTACTCTAGCTTATGAACATACATGTACAACAGGATAGAATGTGTTTTGATTTTGTACAGAAGAGAGGCCAGCACCATTTGGAAGGCAAAAGCCAAATAGGATAAACAAGGTATAAGTCTTTACAAGACTTCGTGAACCTGGTTTGTGATGAAAAAAAATATTAATAATAATTAATATCATTATTATTTATTATTTCTTTGTGGTCAAAGAGCAGACTTGCTGTCCCAGCTTTTCATGAACAAGAATTAATTGAAGGGCTGCCAACAGCCGCAAACAATTCTATTTTTTGTATTAAATAATTGTTTGTATGCTGTCAAATAGAAGCCAAACTTTGCTCGGGTCCTTCATGGATGTATAACCATTGCAAGTATAGTTTACATAAGCTTACATGTATTATGGCCTGCAACAATGTTATTTGCAGATGTTACGCACTCTTCATTGGTTCATTGCAAAAAGAATCAGTTATGGCAGAAGACCCTTAATTATTGCCTTTTGCTATGCGTATCATGGGGGCCTGGGGCTCGTTTCTCGAAAGTCCCGAAACTTTACGGGCCATTTTCGGATGTCACAATTCCCTTTGTATCTCAAGAACGGAGAGGATTTAAGGCGTCAAACTTCACAGTTATTTTTCTTTTTGTTATCTTGAAAACTTAACAAAAGATCGGCTTTCCAAAACAAGCGGTTGGCAGTTTCACAACTGGCTTTTCGGGCCCGAAAAGTTTTCGGGACTTTCGAGAAACAGGCCCCTGGTGAATGAATTATGTCACTCTTTCTCAGTACTCAAAGGAGAAATTTATGTTGCTTCAAGAAATATTCGAAATCTGCAGAAACAATACGTAAAAAATTATCTACGTTTGAGCTTTACTCACCACCAAATCTCTAGGCAAGTTTTCACTTTTTCGACTCCTTTCCTGGGTGACCGCAATCGACGAATCTCGCAAGAAGTCCACCTTTTCAGTCAGCACAGAGATTTGTCGTTGCAGCTGTAACAACTGCGTACGCATTTCGTGATCACAATTTGAGCGGGAGAGCGGTGAGTTGAGAGGCGTCGCGGTTACGCTGGGAGTTCTGAGTGCAGGAAAAGTTGGTGAAGTTTCCTCTAGGCCGGAAACATTGCTCTCGCTAGCGCTATTGAGATCAAGTTGACGGCGGCTTGTGCGTGGGCGCCGTATGTCTTCCCCACTTTTCCCTGCGATCAAAAGGTTTGGACGACCTTGTCCTCGAGGAATTGTTAACTAAGTATTAAATTTAAAGAAAGGCAGCAATTAGCAACGTCTTTGGACAGTCTTTGTGAGTGGAAATGCTTATGGGATAACTTCAATTTGTAGAGAATTCAAGAAGAGAAGAAGACTGACTTCGAATTCAACGTG
>NC_090874.1:53734596-53764596 GCF_036669935.1 Montipora foliosa | reverse complement strand
TCATACCATTTTTAAAATTCAAAAAATTTCCACAAGCATATGCATGGGCAAAGTCCCACCTCCCCAGGGGTTTAAAATGCACACAATTAATTGAGAGATCAGGCAACTTTTACCCAACACACCCTTTTACCTTCTACAAGTTTTAAGAAATCGCCCATTTCATTGAATTATTTTGCATCGGTCCAGTCCCTCTGTGACAAAATATCACAAAATCAACATGTACAACTTTAAAGTAAAGAACTTTCCATTTGTTTGGTTCCAGGCCCTAGCAAGAGTCCATCACCTAAGAGTTAGATTTACCCATATTGTCCTAGTCCTCATCAACGTCAGAAAAGTGTCTGTTTTTGAACCACGTTTTGTGGGAAAATAAACAATAAACAAATTGGCTAACTCAATGTTGTGCCTGATTCAAGCCCTTTAGGAATAAAGCGTTTTGTTCCAGGAATTTCCGTCTCATTTAAATGTGGACGCTACCTTAAAATTTTTGTAATTTCCAAACATTTATACTTTCCAAGGTTGTTTTTTAGCTTTTAGACATTTGCCTCCCGAAACAATTAATTTGCTTATTTAGCTTTGGCCAACCTTACAGAAACACAGAAAATACACATTCCCCGAGACTGACACTTAATGCTATTGTAAATGGAAAGTTGGTATAGCAAGCTTAAGAGTATACATGTCACCTGAGAAACATACCGCAAAAGCTTGGAGTTATTTTCAAGGGCCAAAATAACAAGACGGCTAGATCCTCAGTTATGGAAACAAACCCCTGATTTCTATTAAGTGATTAACTAATCCTGGAACAGATGCTTACAAAACAAGGCACAAATGTAAGGACTTGAACAGTATCTTAATACCACTGAAATCTCATGGTACTTTAACTATAATTGGCATGATATCTTGTGTCTGACAGCTACTGCGGTATCAATGATTGAATTGTTTTCAATAACTCATATAATCGAAGAAAGGAAAATAACATATCGACGTATCGCAGTCCAAGTAAGTTTTTCACGTTTTGGACATCGTTTCTGAAAAAGAAAAACAAGGAAGCAAAAAACAAGTAGTGGATTAAATGCAAATAACGAATTTCGTTCTGATTGACAAGTAAATAATATAACGATTATCTTAATTCATTCATTTAACTGTTTGTGCTAGAGTTAATAGCAACTATTCCTATTCACTGTTACCTTGACATGTAGACTTGAACACCTCAATAACTCACTTCACTTGACATAAGCAATCGACAATCACCGATCAGTTTCACAGTCACTCCATCATAACACGGGCTCAAACAGCTAGCTATCTGCAGGAAGCTGACGTAGCTGACTCGGTGAATGCAGACAATATTTAATTTAGGTATTAGCCAAAGCAGTTCCAGTCAAAATATCCACTCTGGCAACCGTTTTTAAAGCCATTTCTTTGTGAAGAACGTACCTGCTCCTTTCAACAACTTCCTGGTTAAAAACATGTACAAAGTATAGCGATTCAGTCATTAAAGTTATATTTAAATAGCACTTACCATTCTTTCCGTGTTCGAGCTGCCCAAACTCAAAGATGACATCATCGCCGATTAGCACAAATGGCGCCCAGTATTTTATGGCCGAATAATTCTTTGTCTCCTGAAGAGATTTCATAGCATGGTGAAGAGCTGTACTTGCACTTTTTCTATCTGCCAAGTGTTGGTAGAAACTCTTCATGAACAAGAAGGTCGCCTCGTCGTCGATTGCCCAGAGTGACACCAGTACAGACCGGGCACCAGCACACAGGAAAGCCCTGGCTATTCCCACAATACCCTCAGATTTTACCTCTCCCTGGCCACTATGACAGCAACTAAGCACAACCAGTCTTGCCTGAAGGTGGACTGCTTGAACATCGCTCAACGATAACATGTAATCTTCCTCTTCGGGGATCTTGGATGTGCGTTCGGGATTTGGGGCCAAAGCAATTTCTCCAGATCTGTCATCCCCATGTGCAGCAATGTGGATTAACGCAACTGACTTCATTCTTCTCAGCACCTCAGCTTTGGTTGCATTTTTTCCTGTAAGAGGCTCGGTCTGCAGAAGTTCTCCAATTATATCCACCTCTTTTTTTGCACACGGCAGCTGTCCATACATGGGTTCACCAGTGCCGTAAGTGACTTCGCTCAAGCACGGATCGCCTACAAGCAGTGCTTCATTCTTACTTTGGAAGTTGTCAGGTGCCATAGTGATCAATTTTAAAGCAGTCAGCGAGGGAATCACACGGATCCTGACAGAGTCACTCATTGCAAAAAAAGGAGCCAGGCAAAAGTGTCCATCAGGAACAAACACTAAGTCATCACCCTGGATCAAGTCTGCTATAGGACTGACTAAGACGTCATACAAGGGCTGCAAAGAGTGCACAGAGAAGCTCAAAGACTGAAAGGTTTCTTCAACACCTCCCCCACTGCTCGAGAAGTTGCTGCCTTGTCTTTCAAGTGAACGATTCTCGCATCGCAGAACGGCCCCTGCATTGATCTGTTCTAAAGCACTTTTCATCAGAGACTTGGCAGTTCCATTTTCGATTTTCTTTTGTCTAAAATTTATCCCAATATCATCTCTTAGCAACCAGAAGCTGATCATGTTCCCTGCAAGTGCTGTGAAAACAGTTTGTGAACGTAGATCTTTCATAACCAAAGAGATAGTTACCTTCGTCACAGATTTCTCATCAATGCTGTATTGCATCTTTAAAATGTCTGCCAAAGCCTGTGCTCGTCCTTGCTCAGCAGCATACAAAGCTTCATCAACCTCTCCATTCTTCAAGAGTGCTGTCCACAGTGCAGTGTACGCAAACCCCTTTGTGTCACGAAAGCTTATTTTCCATGCATCCTCTGACTGAAGACGCCTAACTTCATCAAAATAATAAACGCTTAGACGATAGTAATTGAGAGCTTTGCTCAAGGAGCCAAAAAATTCATGAACATGACCAATATGATAACATGCGTTTGCCAGCCCTATTGGGTCCTCTGTTTCCTGGCAAATACTAAGATCTTGATAGTGGTACTCTATGGCTTGCTTGAAATTACCAAGCCTTTGATAAGCGTTGCCGAGATTGCCATAAGCTCTTCCTTCTCCGGCCCTGTCTCCTACCTCTTTTGCAATACTAAGACCTTGATAGTGGTACTCTATGGCTTGCTTGAAATTACCAACACTTCTATGAGCGCTGCCGAGATTGGAATAAGCGCCTCCTTCTCCGGCCCTGTCCCCTACCTCTTTTGCAATACTAAGATGTTGATGGTGGTACTCTATGGCTTGCTTGAAATTACCAAGATTTCTATAAGCGTTGCCGAGATTGCAATAAGCGCTTCCTTCTCCGGCCCTGTCCCCTACCTCTTTTGCAATACTAAGATGTTGATGGTGGTACTCTATGGCTTGTTTGAAATTACCAAGACTTTGATAAGCGTTGCCGAGATTGCAATAAGCCCTTCCTTCTCCGGCCCTGTTCCCTACCTCTTTTGCAATACTAAGACCTTGATGGTGGTACTCTATGGCTTGCTTGAAATTACCAAGACTGTCATAAGCGTTGCCGAGATTGCCATAAGCGCTTCCTTCTCCGGCCCTGTCCCCTACCTCTTTTACAATACTAAGACATTGATAGTGGTACTCTATGGCTTGCTTCAAATTACCAAGACTTTGATAAGCGTTGCCGAGATTGCCATAAGCTCTTCCTTCTCTGGCCCTGTCCCCTACATCTTTCACAATACTAAGATGTTGATGGTGGTACTCTATGGCTTGCTTGAAATCACCAAGACTTTTATAAGCGTTGCCGAGATTGCAATAAGCTCTTCCTTCTGCGGCCCTGTCCCCTACCTCTTTTGCAATACTAAGATGTTGATGGTGGTACTCTATGGCTTGCTTGAAATTACCAAGACTTTGATAAGCGTTGCCGAGATTGCAATAAGCGCTTCCTTCTCCGGCCCGGTTCCCTACCTCTTTTGCAATACTAAGATCTTGATGGTGGTACTCTATGGCTTGCTTGAAATTACCAAGACTGTTATAAGCGTTGCCGAGATTGCAGTAAGCTCTTCCTTCTCCGGCCCTGTCCCCTACCTCTTTTGCAATACTAAGATCTTGATGGTGGTACTCTATGGCTTGCTTGAAATTACCAAGACTTTGATAAGCGTTGCCGAGATGGCAATAAGCACCTCCTTCTCTGGCCCTGTCCCCTACCTCTTTTGCAATACTAAGATCTTGATGGTGGTACTCTATGGCTTGCTTGAAATTACCAAGACTTTGATAAGCGTTGCCGAGATTGCCATAAGCACCTCCTTCTCCGGCCCTGTTCCCTACCTCTTTTGCAATACTAAGATGTTGATGGTGGTACTCTATGGCTTGCTTGAAATTACCAAGACTTCTATAAGCGTTGCCGAGATTGCAATAAGCGCTTCCTTCTCCGGCCCTGTCCCCTACCTCTTTTGCAATACTAAGACGTTGATAGTGGTACTCTATGGCTTGCTTGAAATTACCAAGACTTTGATAAGCGTTGCCGAGATTGCCATAAGCTCTTCCTTCTCCGGCCTTGTCCCCTACATCTTTTGCAATACTAAGATCTTGATGGTGGTACTCTATGGCTTGCTTGAAATTACCAAGACTTTTATAAACGTTGCCGAGATTGCCATAAGCTCTTCCTTCTCCGGCCCCGTCCCCTACCTCTTTTGCAATACTAAGATGTTGATGGTGGTACTCTATGGCTTGCTTGAAATTACCAAGACTTTTATAAACGTTGCCGAGATTGCCATAAGCTCTTCCTTCTCCGGCCCCGTCCCCTACCTCTTTTGCAATACTAAGATGTTGATGGTGGTACTCTATGGCTTGCTGAAAATTACCAAGACTGTCATAAGCGTTGCCGAGATTGCAATAAGCTCTTCCTTCTCCGGCCCTGTCCCCTACCTCTTTTGCAATACTAAGACGTTGATGGTGGTACTCTATGGCTTGCTTGAAATTACCAAGACTTTGATAAGCATTGCCGAGATTGCCGTAAGCTCTTCCTTCACGGCCCTGTTCCCTACCTCTTTTGCAATACTAAGATCTTGATGGTGGTACTCTATGGCTTGCTTGAAATTACCGAGACTGTCATAAGCGTTGCCAAGATTGCAATAAGCTCTTCCTTCTCCGGCCCTGTCCCCTACCTCTTTTGCAATACTAAGATCTTGATGGTGGTACTCTATGGCTTGTTTGAAATTACCAAGACTTTGATAAGCGTTGCCGAGATTGCAATAAGCACCTCCTTCTCCAGCCCTGTCCCCTACCTCTTTTGCAATACTAAGATCTTGATGGTGGTACTCTATGGCTTGCTTGAAATTACCAAGACTTCTATAAGCGTTGCCGAGATTGCAATAAGCGCTTCTTTCTCCGGCCCTGTCCCCTACCTCTTTTGCAATACTAAGATCTTGATGGTGGTACTCTATGGCTTGCTTGAAATTACCAAGACTGTCATAAGCGTTGCCGAGATTGCAATAAGCTCTTCCTTCTCCGGCCCTGTCTCCTACCTCTTTTGCAATACTAAGACCTTGATGGTGGTACTCTATGGCTTGCTTGAAATTACCAAGACTGTGATAAGCGTTGCCGAGATTGCGATAGGCTGCTTCTTCTCCGGCCCTGAAACTCACTTCCTTAAAAACGGCTAATGCTTCTGTGTAATTTGTTATGGCCTGATTAAAGTCAGCTGTGTCCTGATAGTATCTACCAAGTTTGAAATAAGCCAAACCCTTGCCTTGTCTGTCTCCCTCCTTTTCTGCAACGCTAAGTTCTTGCATATGTTGCTTCAAAAGGTCCAACTTGTTATCCACCATTGTTGATAATCAAAACCAGGAAGTTTTTCTCAGAAAATCTGGGGTGCACCTGGAAGATAAATGAACGAAAACAAAATAGGTTTAATGCTCTGAGTACAGGATCCTAAACTGGCACAGCAAGATTAATTGAACAGTGAAGGAATAACTATCTTAAGCCAGTATTTCGAAAGAAACATGCCTTTCCTCATCAAGGTTTCCCAAGGAATGATTTCGGCTAATGGAGACAGTTGTTACAGAATAAATACTTGGGCATTTAACAGACTAAAAGCGTTTTGTACAATAATAATCACGGAACATTAAAAGTAGAAATTCTATTACGTAAATGAGGGGAAAACAGCCTATAGAAAAGCGATGGCATCCCATTTCATCTTTCTTCTCGAAAGCTAAATAAAAGTTCCTAAGATATGCTTCCCTGGCAGGAAATTTGCTGCCGGTATGTAGCTGACACCAAAAAAACAGGAGGGGATGCCATTAAGAGTGTAATATTCAATTTTCTGAAATTGACGTCAAACTCATAATTTTTTATTTTATGTCTAAATCTATCCAATGGCGGAATTGCTTGTTTTTTCGTCACAATTTTTTTTCTCTGGATACCTGGTTACTCCATGTATTTTGATCCAGGGACTTTGAATGAGCTAATTGAACTGCTCACACATTTCCATTGAGAAAGGCTGCTCGTCAGGACAGAATTGGCTGTTTTCATACTAGATATGCATAATCCAGCCATTCAAATTATGCCTTTCCCTCTCTTTCTCCATAAGCCAAAATCATTCCTTGGAAAACCCTGATGAAGAAAGGCATTTTCTTTCGAAAATTTGGCTTAATATGGGTATTCCCTCACTGCTCAATTAATGTTGCTGTACCAGTCTAGCATCCTGTAATCAGGGCATTGAAACTATTGTGTTTTCGTATTTCTCGGCTTTGTTTAAAAAAGTAGGTACGCAATGCGTACATGTGAGTAGCCACTTAGACACCGTACTACCAATGGAGTGTTAGGTATGCTGTTCGTTTTCCTTTGAGTTCTAACCATTTACTATACTAGCTCTCTACGAACTTCATTGGCTTCCCACTGCCTATTGAATCAGGTTTAAGATTTGGGTACAACGATTTGCCCACGGCATCGTGATCCGATTTGGAGAGGTAATAACAAGAATTGCGCCAGCCCACATGAATGGGCATCACACATGGCATTGAAAGGGGAGCGCGGATTAACCCTTAACACCGGCTAAAACCAAACTGGAATGCAAAATTACAAACTGGAATGTTTGATTCAGTACAGTTTTAACCAATAGGAATCAAACATAAAGTGGTGGCTTGACAGTACTAAATCAGTCGACTGTTTCACACCCTCTCCGCCAATCATAATTCTTGTGATGACAAGTTGTCTGGCTCAAATCAAACCACAACTGAAGCAGTTTTGTCTGAGCAAATGAAAAGCAACCACGTTCCAGGGTTCTCCTTATGAGGCGGTAACCGGTACAATTTATCACTTGTAAGAGCACTTATTGCCGCCTGCAAATGCTCAGAAGTCGCTTATCCATTGCAGAACGTCCAACATTAATCAAATGCTTTACCGGTTTGAAAAGGTCCCTTACCAGTTGTGCTGAAAACTAGGGAGAACCGTGTGTTCGTGCCAATTTTTTCACACATTATTTATTCTTTAATTTCTTTATGAACATAAAGCAATCTTTGACTCACCGTCAATATTGAAACTGTTTGTGACCTTCAAGCAGACAATTTTCATACCGACTGCTAAATCACTGTTTAATTTATGGGAGAAAAAATGACTTGCAATACGGACTTGTTCCTTACCAGCCAAAACGCAGTCAAGGCATGCTATTTTTTGAGAAATCCACATTACTTATAATTTCTACACACGCACACGGATAATTAAAGGAAAAAAAGCAATTACATGTACTTACTTCGCCCGTTGTGGATGAATGGTGGCATTTGCAGGCAGATCTGGATTTGATCCCAATCAAACAAACACTTATTAAGCCCTTAACCCATTGACATCCAAACCGGCCATAACCGGCCGCGCGCAATGACCCCTGAAATACCCAAACCGGCCGTAACCGGCCGTACAAAATGGCGTCTTGACCAGAGGTGATCTTAGGCCTCTACCCAGTCTCCCTTAGTAAATCTAAATTTTTTGTTGTTATGGAGATTTAGTAAGATAATTGACCAATCATTTGTCGTCTTGTGAGCATATTTTGAGAGCTGATAAGAGACCCCACAAGGGCTGGCTTTTTGCCCTTTCGATCGCGCGATCAAATTACGCGAAAACAACAGGCGATGCGCCAGATAACGCACCGAACGATGGGGATATTCATGCTTTTTTTTTCGGATTCGGAGGATCCAAGGATCTAAGGGATCTTTTATGGTTTTCCTGTAAGAGGAGGGGATACTAGAGACAAAAATTTTGATTTAGTTGGCTTTAAAAGTGACGAAGAAGACGGTGAAAACCAAGCGACCGATGATAAACATGAAGCTCGCTGGAATGATCAGGTCGATAATATTCAAATTCCAGATTTCGTGGCAGCTACTGCTCTTTATTTCGTTTTAGATAATCGTAATGAATTAAATATTTTTCTTAGTTTTCATAGGAGATGATCTATGGGAATTAATGGTAAACGAAACGAGTAGGTATGCCTGTCAAAAACTCTTAAAATCCCCGAGCGCACTGCCTTTTTTCATGCAGTAAGCCGCGCAGAATTAAAGGCCTTCGTAGCAATTAGCGCCATAATGGACATTGATTAGCTCCCGATTTTAGCTTTATATTGATCAACCGATGGATTTTTTGCAAATAACAAGGTTTTTTTCCTAAAATAAATTGGTAATCGAAGGAATTTTCGCCTTCGGCATACCTCGGAAGATCGGTATTTTCAACAAATAAATCAATCCGACCGTGCGTTTATATTCCGCAAATGCGAGAAAACCTCCAGTGATTTTCTCTGTTGTTTTTCTTGTGTTGTGTAAGTTATCTTTCAGTGAAAGTTTTCGAAAGAGCACTTTTGTACACAATTTGACCTTGTTTGTTCTGTCATGAAACATGATAGTGATCAATTAACTAATTTTGTGCACGTGTATTTCGACAAGCAGAAACGCTCCTCGTGAAAGTTTGTTTCGGCAGCGGCGTTTGGGCATAATTTTTGCACTTATACCTGCAAGAAAACAAAGCGATTGGGATAAATTTCAAGCAATTTTTATCCATTGAGTGGTTAGACTTAACTGTAAATTGCACAAGGCATATTTTGAGTTATAATATATATTTTTCAAGCGCTTTGTTTAGTTAGCGATCAAAAACGTTCTTGATTGCTTAACGCACGCTGCTTCGAAAATTCTACCTTTACATTTTCAGTTGAGCCTTAGCACGTGTTTTGAATCACTTTTTAGCAATATTTTTACATCATCTGGAAGTTCACTGTTTCTTCTTCCGTTGAACTAAATTCTAAAACTCAATCTCTTGTGTACATTTACTGCGCATATGGTTTATTTTTAGCGCTCATCTATCACCGTAATTAACATGCGTCACGCCGGATAATCAATTGACTGTCACACGCGGCAACCTGGATGACAATGGGTTAATGTACGAGCTCTTGCGATGAATTGTACGCCCCTTAGAACCTTTGTAATAAGAACCATCGACTGCTTTTCTTGCAGTGTCTTAGTCAAATTTTTTTTACATTCTGTAAATAATTATTTGCCTTGGAAGCCTTGCTTTAGCGGGGAACTAGAAAGGAAAAATAAAAGAACAAGGAGAAAAAAAGCTTTGAATCATTCTCTGGTAAATTCAATTATTGCGATTGTGAATTGAATTACATTGTAGACACGTGCCCGTGACATTTGCGCTTGTGTTGGTGTCGTTTAAATTGGCGTGACGGATTGTTTTCCTTTGCTTATTCACTGATGTTGTCCGCCTTAGTTCCAGAAGCATATGAACAGTGATGCATATATATCTCTTTGCATATAGGTCCATATACCATAAAGTTGTCTCACTGATAACTGCGTCAAGTCTCGTGGACTTGTTTAGTTGACTGATTTCGTACGCGAAAAGCTTGATTACCCAGGGAGCCTTCCAACTGATTCAGTCACACAACCCACTTATTCAGTTGACCCGGAGAACAGCAAAGGTTACTGCGAGTGCGAGGAAAATCGTAGGGATGGTCTTCCGCTATTATCCGGTGCTATTCATGTCAATAACTTGTTCAGTTGTAAATTAATGGTAACCGGCTGATTCAGTTGGATCTTCTAACTCGAGAGCAGAGAAATGAAAAGGTGTCCATTGCCGGCTTGTCCTATTTGCTGAGAGCATTGTTCTATAAACCTTATTAACAGAAATTTCTTTTTCACCTTGTTGCTCTCGTTACCTACTAAAGTGAATCAGTTGACTGATTTCGTACAGTTAGTCACGGTAACTGAGACGCCGATTTATACCCAGAGAGCCTTCCAACTGATTCAGTCACCCGGCTGGACTTATTCAGGAAAAACAAGTGCCTCTATGTTTCAGTCTGTAAAAAACAGCAAAAAAGAGGATCTAAATAATTATGTTCAGTGAAAACCGGCCGAATTGTTGCCCATGAAAACCTGCACGTTTCCGATATGACAATTGGAAAACAAACTGTTCAATAATACCCAAGGAAAAATTCGGAAATTTATCTGCCATTTCTGCAGATGATGGCGTGAGCTTTCGTTTGTTCCGTGCTTTGTACTCTCATAAAGCACACTGTTTAAACAATGAGAGTGGGCGTTATATAGAAACTTTATTATAGTATATAATTTTACACTAGTATTATGTATAATTTATAAAATATTATTACATAAATATCATAGTAATAAAAATAATAAGTAAAATAAGAAATATATGCACCCTCACAGCCGTACAGCCACCTTGCGCAATTCTTTTGTTTTTCTTGAAAAAATATTTAATCACATTTTCTGAATGAAACTTGCACCTAGATTATGAATAAATTTCGCTCTCTCTCTGAACTTTAACGAACAAGAAATCCTTTCCAACCTACAAGACATACACGGTGTGGTGGTCTGCGGGTTTTAGAGAATTATATTGACCACAAGCATGCTAATTCCGTTGTATGTGTCGAAAACACTGATGTATAAACTATCCAGAAACTAGCGCGTGCGTGTCAAGGTGGCTCAAACCAGCTTCAACCATTTTTGAGGGAATGTCTCATTAGACGGACTAACTCTATAACGCTGTTTCACTTAACGGCAATGTTATGGTACCACATGAAACCCTGCCAATAATCGTTAAACAAGATGCACATGTTACTGTGACGTAATAAATTACCATGGCAACAGAAGAACCATCTAAAAACGCCCTATATTTTGTGTTAAAGCACTTAGTATCTCAAAAACGAACTAAAGTGTCCCCCATTTTTTATTGCTGAAAAGCGATTAGCAGGCTAAGATGAAACTCTTTGCAAAGTTAAAAAAAAAATCTGGAGCAGATTCAGAACCACATTAAAATTTCCAAATTGTGAAGGTGGCTATGAATCTGCTGCAAAGAATTTTTTTAAACTTTGCAATGAGTTTTGTCTTAGCGTGCCAATTACTCTCCAGCAATAAAAAATGGGAGTCACCGAGTTCGTTTTTGAGATAATCGCTTTTAACGATAAAATATAGCGTGTTTTTCAGTGGCTATCTTGTTTTCATGGTAACTTCGCCACTGTGCTATAACTTCGGTTATAAATAGTTGAAATTTCGCTAGAACAGCAAGTCAAGCGCAAGCAAAGGTTAATCCGCGCTCCCCTTTCACTGCCATGTGTGATGCTCATTCATGTGGGCAGGCGCAATTTTTCTTATTACATCTCAATCGGATTCCAAATCGATCACAATGCCGTGGGCATATCGTCGTACCCAAAAATTATATCATCTATCTCAAAAACACCTTTTAAAAGCAATTAATAAGAAAATAATAACCGTTAGTTTCACGGGCAGTGATACAATCTGGCTGCACTGATCAATGTACTCGCTTCAGGGACAACTGGAAAAGTGAGTGCTCGCAGTCTCGTACAACGATACATGATTACATGGTCTTACATATCTTGCTTACTCGATTTTCGCAATTGGAGCGATTGCTGAATACCCGTCCACAAAGGAGCGTTTACGTTCGCGACGCTAGCCGCAGTACCGAACTGAACGAAAGTGGTTTTTGCGCAGTTTGTGTCAGATAGAGTGAATTCAGTAGAGTGGCTGGTGCTGCAGTGCCTTAGTCGACTTACGCTTAAATTGAGCTGAGTAGAGTGGCTAGTGCCACAGTGTCGCGGTGCTTACCTCATGGATTAACGAACGAGGTATATCGAACAACACGACTGCGGCGGCACTGTGGCAGCAGTCTTTTTAGGGTCCGTTTCTTGTGGCCGGGTTTTGACATTAAGTCCGTACTAGGTAGATTTCACAAAGAGATTTTCTGCTCAATCTAATTTAAGTGATTGAAATTTAAAGCTCACCCGCACGTGCGAGCAAAAGCCCAGTCTCTGTATCCAGAGAAGAATCCAACACTTTATAACTTCTCATGTGTGCCTTGACGTCCTTATCAAATTTTGCTATTACGCATTGAACGTTTGCTGGATTGTCAGAACTTGGGCCACAAATTCCCCCAACAAACTCAGAATAGAACCGCATGCAGTCATAATGGTCTGTGTGCTTTGTCCTTATCTCTTGCGTGACAGCTCTGACGACACAACTCACGAAAGTCATGAAGCGTTCGACTGGTTCAATGGTTGTTTGAGGGCTTTGAGGAAAATCCAAGAAGCGTATGCTTACATAAAGGGGGATACCTTTCTTTGTTTGTTTTGCAGGTAGGTTCACAAAGTGAATTAAGGAAACTTGTTTGCGCAAAATTATGGAATGGAATGAATCTTGCTGGTATGCAAATTTTTAGGTCAGTTATTTTAATTACTGGATATGTCACTCTTAAACCAAGACAGTTAAATTTCAATGACACGTTCCCCTTGACCTACAGTAGTTCCAGTCAATTCACGTTGTATTGTGTCAGTAAACCTAGAGTCTCGAATTGTTTAGTGAATAAATCGAGATTAGCGTGTGTGGTTTCAATATACCTTGCCTCTGCTTTGGTGGTCAAAGGTCGACTTTTGTTGACAAACAGCATGTTGAAATTGGGCCTCAAAAAACCTCCGTTTCATTTACCCAAAAATTTTATTGAATTTAATTGCAGCGGAAACATTGCTTATTCCGGTGATTATAGTCTCGTTTGAGAAAGCCATGTACCAAGATGCTTTTTGATGGTCGAATTTCGCACAAATTTGCCACTGACCCCTTGCAAAATGAACTTCAAGCTTTCTGTTAAGTTCTGGAAATTTCTGGAAATTTCTAAAATGTGACAGCTTTATTCCAGAGTCAAATTCCAGATTTTATTCCAGAAATTGTTTTCCAGTTTTTGCAAGTTTTGGGTTCTTTCAAAAGCTGGAAATAGCTTGAATTTGATACATCTATCAGGTGCTGCCAGAAAATGACAGTTTCTTCCAGTCTTCATTTCTTGCAGGAAACTGGAAATAAACTAGCAATAGTCTACAGCTTGTTAACAATTTTAACATTTCTCAAATGAAACAAATTGTTAGTTTATTACAGTTTCTATTCTATAAATTCAACTCTTTTCAGATAAAAACTTAAAGAAATGTTTAGCATGCAGTTTCTTATTATGTATAAAATTTAAGAAGTAAGAAAATCCATTGGAGAACCAGACATATGTAAACGCTATGTAAAGTTTATCATATAACTATGTTGAGCTATATAAAGGCTATTTACTGCTCCGTGACCAAGGGTAACCCGTCGTTTCGCCAACGTGTCAGCTCGCCAACGACCTGTTCGCCAACGTATGAAGTCTATTTGCCAACGTCTAATAATGTCAGTTCCCAACGCTTATATGTCAGTTCGCCAACGTCCAAAATACTTTGTGAAATAGATCTGAATTTTATTTACAAATTACCAAAAGAAGATAATGTGACCTTTGATCCAAGATGAATTGTTTGATTCGGCTTGAAAATGTTCGTTTCATTCTCCCCAATCTCTCTCTCTCCCTCTCTGTCTCTCACGCCATCCACGGCTTTATTTGTGAACATAAACCGGCTGTAAAACCTTTTTATTAAACATTTGCGTAGTTAAAGAGCCATCGAGTTGAAATATGTTTGTTTGATTACGCGCTTAGAAACGTTCACTTGTTTCCTGCAAATTTTGCCTACGTGTTTGTTCTACTCTCGCAGAGGGTTTTTGCATTGTTTGAAACACTGATTGAATATTTGCGGCAAAACTTTTTCCTTCCCCCACTCAACTATTAAATGTTCCCCCTACAGCCTGCTTCTCTACCGGTCTCTTTTCTCTCTGTTACGGGAAGAATTAGAAACGCGATAAAAACAATGTGAGCTCATTAACTTCACTTGTGCGGCATGTTGCAAAGGAGGTGAGAACTTTTTCAACTTGAATAGGATATTGTTTAAACGTTTAATGATATGTAACTACAAGAAAGAACAGATAACACCAACAATATCTGCCAATCAAATTCCTGCGATTTTGATTCGGCTTAATCAGGCATTGCTGTATAAAAGGGCTGTGATTTTCTGTTCAATTCAACCCCCTCATCTTATCGAAGTATTTTCGCTGATCAAATATGTTTACAAGAGTCACTCGAGATGGAAAGCTATTATTGTATCTATTGCAATGAGGAAGTAACAGAGAGACTGGAAGTGCTCCTCTGCGATGGCTGCGACAAATGACAACATCGACGTTGCAACATGGGAATTTCGAGACAGCAGTATAGAGATGCTGTTAAGACCGGATTAGAGGTGGTTTGGCGATGCCTATATTGCAGTGAGATCACTGATCCAATTGGGGAGAGTAGCAGAATCGAGGAAGAGATGGATGCCTTTGACATTCCGCCATCTTTTGGTATGCTCGTTTTTTCACAATACTAAAACGACAATAGGTGATGGAATGTTCTTAAACAAAGAGCTTTCCGTGAATGGAATCAGTCTGCGAGGAATCTGTGCGTTGAGACTAGAATTGCTGCTTGATGAAAAGCATCTCATAGACGAGACAGTCAAATTTTCCTTCCTTTTTTTTAGGTCATGCTAGATGAACTGACTGCTGCACCTTGTCCAGCCCTCCCTAAGCCTGCACATGTGGCTAGAGCTGCCAACCGACTCCGGCAGAAACTCAGACCCGAGCAACCGAAAGATCTGGACTTCGAACTGGTCAAGGAATGTCTCCCTCCCGGTTTCTTCAAAGCCGACCTGACACAAGCAGAAAGGCATCTGATCTTTGCCAGACAGGAGCAGCTAAATACCCTGGCCAAGGCTAAATCCTGGTACATGGACGGAACCTTCAAGCTTGTGCGACACCCATTCAAGCAGCTACTGATGGTGAATGCTTTTGTCCAATCCGGGGAATATGCAAAGCAAGTCCCACTTGTGTTTGTCCTGATGGCCAACAAGAAAGAAAAAGACTACAAGAAGGTATTAATCACTGTTTAGTCATAAATTAATAAAACTGAGAAAACATTATGCAGTCTATTGAGCATTAAAGTAAAGATAAAGACAATGCAATATTCGGAATCGAACTGGGAAAAGAGTTTCCAAGTATTATAGTAAGGAATCGAACTCGAAAACGTTATGCATATGCAGCTTCCAAGTATTAGTAAAACTATCTAAACCTCTTTCTACTAATCAATATCCTAGCATTTGTGTCCGATGAAAAACTGAAGCAGTATCGAAACAGGCGAGGCTATTCGACAGCTGGGAGAAGTACGAAAGGAAAGACAAGACCGCCCCACAGTTGCTGAAAACATGCTCACATCTCAACGGCCCCACTCGTGGAAACTGAAGAAGTCAGTAAAAATCACAACCAAAAAACGGCTCCTTTAGGAGCCACCAAGTTTGCAAAAGAATATGACCAGCAATAAACTATCAATAAAGAAAACTAATAAAATTTGAGGGGGCATTGGGACGCATTGAAAGGTTCAATAACAAATATGGCGGGTCACATCAACAATCCCTCTCAGGAAGTGAATTGCAAGTTATCTAATTGACAATTATTTTCAACGAAAAAGATGTTTTTGGACGTTGGCGAACCGAGTTCATACGCTGGCGAAACGACCGGTATTCTGACAAAGCCGTGTTCTGCTGCTTCTTTTAGGAGTACTCCACATTACTCCACTCTAAATTTTACATATGTTTAAGATCGATAGCTTTTACATAACATAGTAAAAAACCGAGGTGGATATATTTGGACATAGCAGCGTTTCAGAACTTCAAACTTGCTCACTTAAAATTGCTCGCGACGAATCGGATTCCCCGCCGCAGTCAATTTTACCAACAATATTTTAAAACTATTTGCAAGATTTCACCCGCTTGGGAAAATCAACAAACAACAAATACGGTTTAATCAGGGCGCTTGTAATTCCATCTTGATAATTTAAATAAAATACGAGTAAAGCTTGCTGTTAATACTCTGTCCGAAAACGTTTGCAAAGACATGGCTTTGCATGAAAACACCACAGAAAAGATACAATAACTTATGAAAATGTGAAATGCTTTGGAATGTCTTCAAAGATAACAGTCCACTGCAGTCAATAACAGATCAACGTGTTACCAACTTAAACCAACTACTTAATTACTTTAAAGCCTGGAAACAAACATTTCACAGAAGGACAGATGTGTAAGAACACTTCATAACATGGCAAACAATGTTTGATCTCGAGGTAATATATAGACTAAACTTAAAATGGATCACAGCAAAACAATGCAAAACTGATAAGTTATTGTAAATACCATGTCCTTGCCCCCTTAGGTATGACTATCTAAAAAAGCCATACTATTCCATGGCAACTCCTTCATATTTTGTACCATCTGAGGACAAAGCAATGATTCCAGTTCCTTGTAGAATATCCTCCCCTGAAGAAAAGCAATTTGTAGCCTATCACTACTGCTACGTTTTAAGACTCCCCATCGTCTCCCAAACCCCATATTGTTTTCTGTGCCTTTGTGCAGTTTGGCCCCAACAAATAAGCTAACCTGTGGCTGATCAATATGATCACATTTTGTTCCACGGTGTGAAACACAAATAAAATAATTAAGAGCATGAGCCCTGGAACATACCTTAAAAAATAACAATGACTGTATTTATTGTTAGGCTTGACTAGCAACACCACACAGAGAACTTAAAAAATATAGCATAACTATTTCACACTCAAGGATCACAGGCATCTATTTTTGGGGGTCTGAGGGCTCATTTAAAGAAAAGAAAAAAAAAGGTGTCCGATCTAGCCCTTTTACTCAATCAAATAGTACATATCAATACAGTAACTCTCTGTTTCATATTGTTTTCAAGGTGTCAGTAAAAGGCCTTAAAGGACTTCTAGTGAGTACATATTCCAGCACTCGGCAAGGTCCCTTTTTGACTTGTGGCTGTTTCTGCTTAGGTGGCCTCATACACCACGAGCCTTTTTGGAGATATCACTGCCAAGCCGGCCACGTCTGCTGAATAATTTTTATGGTCAAATATTTGTTAATCCCTCCTACGTGATTCAGTTTTTCATACATCTATCTGGCTGTTTCTGTGATTAAAGTTTTTAATTTCACACAGAATTTGTTTCATTTGTTAGCCTTATTTTGGGGTTGAGAGTTTGCTTTGTAAATTTCTCCCCCTCATTCTACAGAATAACCCTAACTTTTGTGTATGATGTTTCCTCAACTCAGCCACCATTCACACACAATATTCCCCTCAAACTACCTGCTAATTAGTGAATGTTTTAGTTAGTGGAGAGAAACCCCTTCTTGTAAGGAGGATTCTTCTATCAACACCAATTAAGAAAGCTACAAAGGTTGCTAGGTTAACTGCTGCTTCATGTATTACTATTAAATAACCAATCTTAATTTCACTTGGACAGTTCATCTTTAATTTAATATGGCTCCTTCGTGGGGCCCCAGACACAAATGGTAACATAATTATTGTTTAACTACTGTTTGCAAGACGTTATGTTTTGGTGTGATATTGTTTCTTGTCGCCTGTTTCCATTATTTTATGTGATCTGTATTTCGTACACGAAATAGATGTTTTTGCCATACATTCCGACTCCCCTCAGAGGGTTTTTGATTCAAATGCTTAACCACTCTGCAAAATTCCAGTCTTATTGATTGAGTTATAGAGACTATAATCCAAAAAAATACATTTATCACTCTTTTGTAAAGGTCATTCAAAAAATGAGGGCGCTAGCATTTTTGACTTTGTAATATCTTGTCTCATACTTCCAGTTTCATTTTTTTTTTTAATTTTGCAAATTAGAAGATTGTAGGACTTATTTTCAGATAATTAATGGTAAGAGGTAACAATATCTAGCTCTATTTTCTATTTTGTTTTGAAAAGACAGAGAACGAATCGAACACCTTACGTGGATCTGTGATCAACTCTGCACAGTCTTCAGGTAAGAAAAAATAATTGGAAATGTGACAGCCAAGGCTTATTTGAAAGAAAGCTTGTCGTCTATTTTGTGCTTCATTATTCAAGGAAAAGGTTCTTCATGGAAACGGTTTGATCCTGAAATTTTAGTTTGTTGTAATATTGCGCATATTTGACACGACTGAGGTTTTTCTCTTCACGCACGTAATGAAATAGGAAGGGGTTTTTGCCTCTAATAGCAAATATGTTGTTTCAAAAAACTGTTCGCTGGAAAAGGTGGCCTTTATGAATTCATCATGTTTTATAATATGCAAGCTTACCTGGATAGTTTTTATGGCAATAGTAAAGCATTTTCGTGTCAAAATGAGGTTAGCGTCTTTCTGTTGTGCTAACTTAATTAAATATAAAGATACATTCTGCCTCGTGAGTTTGTTATTCTTGTTAACCAGCAATGGCATCGAAAGGCATTGCAACACGAACGGCGTTTTAGTGCATCTCATGTTGTTTGTTACAATTAAATGTTTCGCTGTAAAAGGATTCTGTGATATTTTCTGCCTTTGTGAATTATATCATGTTGTGTATTGAATTTTCGAGCTTAAGGTTGAGATGTGATAAAGGAGGATATTTTTAGTATTGCTTTGTATGCAGGACAGGTTCACAAAAATAAACAGGTCTGTTGGAAGCGTGCTTGAGTTTCAACAAAATGAGCCCCAAAATCAGCAAAAAATTGTGGAGGGTTGTCCAATACTCACAAATAGACTCCGTTGGTGTTAGTACTGATAAGAAGAGTCTCCATTGGTACGATTAGCACCACTAGAAACTAATGTCGTTCCAATGGTTCTACTGGTGAACATGCATCTCATTAAAGGCACTTAGATCATTTTGTCATGTGGTGTGGCTGGGTACAGGGCAATTCCAATGGACCATTGGCACCAATGGTACGATTGGTACCTCTACAAAATGATGTACTATGATCAAATTTTTACCCCTTGATATTTTGAGTGTATCACATAGAATTCCATGAAAGAACAAAAAAACGCCATTTACCGTTTGCAAATATCCTCATTAGTTCCGGAGATATTTAAGTTTGAAAAATGGGTAAAATATGCAAATGAGATGACTAATGACGTCATACACGCAACCCAATATTATATTGAGTATATAAATAGAGCTACCTTGGCCAATTTACAGCGTACACCATTGAAACTTGGTAGTCTTATAGTTCTACAGGAAACACACCTATGGCTATAAAAAATTATGTTCCCATGGCAACTCACTCTTTTGCAGTCCCCACCCACTTGATTTCAATATGTTAGTGATTTTCAGCTTGAAAAATGTTAAACAAGGCCACAACGTCGTGCTAACATATTTATATGCTTGCTCGATCAGGCATATGAAGTGCTGTTAGCAAATATCAAAATGGAACGCCAAAAGTGGCCAGAAAAGCTCATAATATGTGGGAGGTCTGGAACCCAGTATGATGCCATGGTAACAGAACTGTTAAGCTCATATTGTGGAGAACATTTAGTAGAATCTTACTGCAAAAAATCGAAAATTTCTGATACAAATTGGCTGAGATATCTCTTTTCATCATATTTGAACAAAATTTGGTTGAGTGTATGACGTCATCACTTGGCTAATTTGCATATTGTAAAAACTCGAATATCTCTGGAACGAAAAGAAATATTTGAAAAAAGTAAACAGCATTTTTTTCCTCACACAGACTACTTGTTTATGTTTCAAAATGGCTTCGATAGGAAAGATGCGATTTTCGTCATAGTACTTAGTTCAGTTTGTCATGTGGTGTGGCTGGGTACAGGGCAATTCCGATGGACCATTGGTACCACTAGAAAATGATGTAATTCCAATGGTTCTACTGGTGAACATGCATCTCATTAAGGGCACTTTGATCATTTTGTCATGTGGTGTGGCTGGGTGTAAAAGCGAACTTGTTTTTTGTGGTTGGGTTTAGAACGAGGAATATTCATAATAATTATTGCGTACATGCTTTTTCTTTGTTGTAAATAATAATAATAATATAATAATAATTGAAACTTATATAGCGCATTTTTCATGGCGAACATGATCAAATGCGCTTTACAATTTAATAAAATAAATAAAAATAAATAAAATTACAAGCAGTTATAATTAAAAATAAATTAATGTATAGATAATAATAATAATAATAATAATAATTGCAAGGTAAGCAATAAATATTTGACGAGTTAAAATGTATGAGAATTACAAATTAAAAGCTTGTTTAAAAAGATGTGTTTTGAGCTGGCACTTAAAACTTGAAAGAGAGTCAAGGCTAGATATTTTACAGGGCAGATTGTTCCAAAGCTTCGGGGCTGCGTAACAAAAACCTCTTCCTCCAAGTGTTGAGAGTATCTTGCCACTAGGAGTCTCAAGCATAATTCTTTCGCTAGATATGAGTAAATATCTAGTTGATGATTTCCGACTGATCAATTTACAGATATAGTCAGGTGCCATGCCGTGAATAGCTTTAAAGGTAAAGAGCAGAATTTTAAATTCAATGCGGTACTTAATTGGAAGCCAGTGAAGCTGATATAAGAATGGTGTGATATGACTGAACTTCGGTTCCTTAAAAATTAGTCTCGCAGCTGCATTCTGAACTCTTTGTAACTTTTCAATTTGTACTTGTGGAAGTCCGTAGAGTAAGCTGTTACAGTAATCTAATCGGCTAGACACAAACGCATGAATTAAGGTCTCGGTGGATTTACGCGATAAGTGTTTTCTTATTCGCATAATGTTATGAAGATAATAGAATGATATATTACAAATTTTGTTTACGTGGGAGTTCATCGACAGCTTGTCGTCAATAAAAACACCGAGATTTTTCACAACTGACGATCTCATTACATCAGAATCGCCCACGGTAATCGAAGAAATATTAACTTTAGTTAACTGTTGTCGGGTTCCTATGATAAGAAATTCCGTTTTTTCATCATTGAGAAGGAGTTTGTCAGTTATCGTTAGTAACTTTCAAGAGTGCCGTTTCTGTACTATGGTTCTTTCTGTACGCAGATTGTAGCGAACGGTAAAGATCGTGTTTTTTCATATGATTGTCAATTTGAATAAACACAGCTTTTTCAGTTACTTTTGAAATGAAGGAAAGATTGCTTACAGGCCGGTAATTCTTGAAAACAGTGTGAAGACCAGCCTTCTTAAGAGTTGGCAAAACTAAGGCTTCTCTCCATGCTGAGGGAAAATAACCACTATCAAGTGAAATGTTAATCATTTTAGTTATCACTGGCAGAGGTGTGGGTATCGGGTCAAGAGCAGACGATTTCTTAGCCAGATTCATAATAATGCTATGAGCTTCTTCTTCTGTGATTGCTTGGAAACTGCTAAATGACGGACATTGTGGATCCATAATGGGAGAACAATCTTGACAATCTTCAGTTGTACACTCTTTGAATTTGGATCTTATATTACTGATCTTTTCGACGAAGAAGTTAGCCATCTCATTTACAAGCATCGTTTTACTAAAATGAGGAGGAAGTGGAACCTCACAGTTTTGATTTAATAATTGTTTTGAGACCCTGAAGAGCTTTCCTTGATCCGAACTGTTTTCTTGTATGAGGTTCTGATAAAAATCAAAGCGCGCCTTTTTCATCAAATTTGTAGCGAAGTTTCTTGCAGATTTGTATGCAGTTAGGTCATGTATGGAGTTTGATAAACGCCATTTCTTTTCTGCTTTTCTTCGCATCCTTTTTGCGGCTAAAATCTGATCATTATACCACGGGATGCGTCGCCTTTGGGGAATGATTTTTCGCTGAAACGGAGCATGTTTGTCAAGGACAGATGTTAAAGTTCTATTGTAACAATCTACAAGCTCATCCAACTCCCCAGGGGTGTCTTGACAGACTTCGGAAGCTGCTAGATCACTGCAGAAAGAGTCCAAGTCAATTGATTTAATTTTCCTGTAAACTCTTTCCTTCAATATGATTTTCGGTTTAGTTGCTCTTAGCGTAGTTAATGGAATCTGATTGACGCGTGATAATTAAGTCAATTAAGCCAACTTGAATAATTAAGTCAACTTGTTTTGCGTGGTTGGCTTACAGAACGAGGAATATTCATGATAATTATTGCGTGCATTTACTTGGTGTAAAGGCCAACTTGTTTTGCGTGCTTGGCTTATAGGACGAGGTACATTCACAATATCTATAGCGCGCTTTTACTTGGTGTAAATTAAAGCGGACTTGTTTTGTGTGCTTGGCTTATAATATTCATAATAATTATAGCGCGCTATTACTTGGTGTGAAAGCGAACTTGTTTTGCGTGGTTGGCTTATAGAACGAGGAATATTCATCATAATTAGTGCGTGCTTTTACTTGGTGTAACAGGGAACTTGTTTTGCGTGGTTGGCTTATAGAACGAGGAATATTCACAATAATTATGGCGTGCATTTACTTGGTGTAAAGGCCAACTTGTTTTGCGTGCTTGGCTTATAGGACGAGGTACATTCACAATATCTATAGCGCGCTTTTACTTGGTGTAAATTAAAGCGGACTTGTTTTGTGTGCTTGGCTTATAATATTCATAATAATTATAGCGCGCTATTACTTGGTGTGAAAGCGAACTTGTTTTGCGTGGTTGGCTTATAGAACGAGGAATATTCATCATAATTAGTGCATACATGCTTTTTCTTTGTTGTAAAAGCGAACTTGTTTTGCGTGGTTGGCTTACAGAACGAGGAATATTCATAATAATTATATCGCGCTTTTACTTGGTGTAAATTGTTTTGTGTGCTTGGCTTATAATATTCATAATAATTACAGCGCGCTATTACTTGGTGTAAAAGCGAACTTGTTTTGCGTGGTTGGCTTTAGAACGAGAAATATTCATAATCATTATTGCGTACATGCTTTTTCTTTGTTGTAAAAGCCAACTTGTCTTGCGTGGTTGGCTTACAGAACGAGGAATATTCATGATAATTATTGCGTGCATTTACTTGGTGTAAAGGCCAACTTGTTTTGCGTGCTTGGCTTATAGGACGAGGTACATTCACAATATCTATAGCGCGCTTTTACTTGGTGTAAATTAAAGCGGACTTGTTTTGTGTGCTTGGCTTATAATATTCATAATAATTATAGCGCGCTATTACTTGGTGTGAAAGCGAACTTGTTTTGCGTGGTTGGCTTATAGAACGAGGAATATTCATCATAATTAGTGCGTACATGCTTTTTCTTTGTTGTAAAAGCGAACTTGTTTTGCGTGGTTGGCTTACAGAACGAGGAATATTCATAATAATTATATCGCGCTTTTACTTGGTGTAAATTGTTTTGTGTGCTTGGCTTATAATATTCATAATAATTACAGCGCGCTATTACTTGGTGTAAAAGCGAACTTGTTTTGCGTGGTTGGCTTTAGAACGAGAAATATTCATAATCATTATTGCGTACATGCTTTTTCTTTGTTGTAAAAGCCAACTTGTCTTCCGTGGTTGGCTTACAGAACGAGGAATATTCATGATACTTATTGCGTGCATTTACTTGGTGTAAAGGCCAACTTGTTTTGCGTGCTTGGCTTATTAAGGACGAGGTACATTCACAATAATTATAGCGCGCCTTTACTTGGTGTAACAGCGAACTTGTTTTGCGTGGTTGGCTTACAGAACGAGGAATATTCATAATAATTATATCGCGCTTTTACTTGGTGTAAAGGCCAATTTGTTTTGCGTGCTTGGCTTATAGGACGAGGTACATTCACAGTATCTATAGCGCGCTTTTACTTGGTGTAAAAGCGGACTTGTTTTGTGTGCTTGGCTTATAATATTCATAATAATTATAGCGCGCTATTACTTGGTGTAAAAGCGAACTTGTTTTGCGTGGTTGGCTTATAGAACGAGGAATATTCATAATTATTGCGTGCTTTTACTTGGTGTAAAGGCCAACTTGTTTTGCGTGCTTGGCTTTAGAACGAGGAATATTCATAATAATTATAGCGCGCTATTACTTGGTGTAAAAGCGAACTTGTTTTGCGTGCTCGGCTAATAGAACAAGGAATAGTCATCGTAATTACTGCGTGCTTTTACTTGGTGTAACAGCGAACTTGTTTTGTGTGGTTGGCTTATTAAACGAGGAATATTCATAATAATTATTGCGTGCTTTTACTTGGTTTAAAAGCGAACTTGTTTTTTGTGGTTGGCTTGTAGAACGAGGAATAATCATTATAATTATTGCGTGCCTTTACTTGGTGTGAAAGCGAACTTTTTTTTCACCAATAGAACCATTGGAATGACATAATTTTCTATTAGTACCAATCGTACCATTGGTACCAATGGACCATCGGAATTGCCCTGTACCCAGCTAGATCACATGAGAAAATAGTTTCACCAATAGAACCATTGGAATGACATAATTTTCTATTAGTACCAATCGTACCATTGGTACCAATGGACCATCGGAATTGCCCTGTACCCAGCTAGATCACATGAGAAAATAGTTTCACCAGTAGAACCATTGGAACGACATCATTTTCTATTGGTACCAATTGTACCATCGGAATTGCCTTGTACCTAGCCAGACCACATGAGAAAATAATTTCACCAGTAGAACCATTGGAATGACATCATTTTCTATTGGTACCAATGGTACGATTGGTACCAATAGACCATCATAATTGGGAAAATAGTGAAAGTCCCCTTAATGAAATGCATATTCACCAACAGAACCATTGGAATGACATTCTTTTCTATTGGTACCAATCCTACCATTGGTACCAATGGACTATCGGAATTGACGAATCGTATCCGTTTGTGTATATTGGACATGACTAAATTGTGACGCCGATGAACAATAAAGTAGCTGCTATTTCCAAAATGATGGAATTACCTGGTGATACATAACCTTGTCTTGGAGAGTAAATTTTTGACTCAGCAGAAACAATGGTCAACCCCGGGGTCAACCTCAAGAGTTCGGGCGATTGTGATCTTTGTTTTTGACTTTGCTCATTTATTGTCAAACTCTATAACACTTGACAGAAAAAGAAACTTACGAAAACCCGGTACCTTGCCATCATTTGACACAAAATTAATCACGGCGCCCACTGAATTCCGGCGATGTCACTTTCGATTTTGCGATTAATTTGTGCAACCAAAAGTACAATAACAAAATTGAACGTAGCAAAAATCTCCCCAAAATGTTTGTCGCTGATCGTAACTTTTTATATTCTATATTCACGGTTCAAAATTAATGTTGTTTTCATGTCGTAAATATGTTATTCTCGATCGACCGTCCTGGAGACTTCCTTCTGCTCTTTCTAAAAACTGTGCATCAATAGTTATTTACTTTTGCATCAATATTTGTTTTTGCATAAAGCAAGCTAACAAAATCTGTACCTTGCTGAGTTCGCATTTGTTAGCGTTAATAGTATTTTCGGTCCGATGCTTCTGTTTTAGAGGGGTCTATTGTTTTGGTCTCCCATCCAAACACTAACCCCGCCCGGCAGGGATTAACTTCAGTGAACTTTAGTATTACAAAGCTGTCAGATGCTCAGCGGGCACGCTTAAACTTGTGGTGAAAAGTTTATCAACATGTCAGCCCAGAAGCCAATGTTTCTCACTTCCCATTTATTTTCTTCAATCTTTCGGGGTTCAGTACTTTGCTAGTAACCACATGTCTTCTCAGACTATTTACCCAAGACTTCTACCATGGCACTACAATGATAGACAATACCAAAACAATATCGTACACTGTTAGAGCTACATATTATGCAAGGACAACTTGAATCTCCTGGAAGGCAACACACAGCTCAGTTGACATTTTATATGGAATAAATTGCTGTTTTACTTCACTACCACATGTAAGCAATGCGTGTCTAAAATTTCCAAAGAGGACAGGAATTTCTTCTTTCCGACAAATGATTAATTAATAGGCTGGTAGCCAGGTTTTTAACCTCAGAAAAGGATCTGTTCGTCGTGCGAACGTGTGAGGACCTGTGAGCCAAAGGGCCTCTGCTGGTATGACTTCTGGGTGACCCCTTAAATGGTCTTAATGACCCCCCAACTTGAAAAAAAATTGTCTGGAACGGTGCACATACCACAGGCAACCCAGTGTTCCCTCACGGAGGGTCTCGTTAAATTTAAAACAAGAACCCAATTCAAAGATTTTGGCATGAATTAAATGCTTAGGTTCATGTAATAAAAGTATATAACTGCTTTAAAATCTGTCGTCTAATTGTTTTTGTCTGTGAGCTATGGTAATAACTGTTAATAGCTTGGCTACAATGGATTTTTTGTAGTTTCCAGCACAGGCTGCACATTTCTGATTTGCTGGAATATTATTTTATAGGAGCAGAATAATTATGTATGTGTTGTGTATTTTCTGTTTCGAATCTACGTATAAACTATGTTGATACCATTTTTATTTTTGGACACAAAAACCCCATAACATAGCCTTTACATATGCTACGTAAAGGTTCCATTTGACTAGATAAAACATAGCATTTCCTTTCAAAATATATACATGAGGCATACGTATGACATAGCCTTTGAATAAGGCTTCTGTATCCAATTTATGTATATCATAACATACCATTTACATAAGGTTGTTAAATACGATTTACATAGATTACACAGTGTCTGGTTCTACAAGGGAAGGTACAAGACATGACTGCCTGATTACCACTAATGACCAATAACTTTATAGTTAAACAAAGTATTCAATGATCTTTGGTAGTTCTTTATACAGACAAGAAAATGATGCCTGTTTTTGTTGTGCATTTGACTGCTTAGAGTAAGAAGCTTAGTAAAGTCACTCCTGATAAATTTAAAAAGTTACCAATGGCTGAATTGCCTTAAAGGAACCAAAAGTTAAAACCATCAAGGAATAAAATTAACTGGTGGGAAAAGGCAGAGGAAAATCATGAAAAACTGGAATATCCTTGAAAAAAGCTGGAAATTAATACATGATCTTCACATGCTTTCATTTAATAGCATGCAGGAATGTCTAGAAAAATCTAGAAAGCAGCATTTGTAACAAGCTCGAAAAAGCTGGAAAAACCTGATTTGATCCCAGATTATGATTTCTGGAATAAAGCTGACAATTTCTTCCCTAATTAGCATGTTTCATTAACATTCTAGAATTTTCTAGAATTTTCCAGAAAAGGAAACTGGTAAATTCTAGGAATTTCTAGAAATTTTTTTCGTCATATCCTAAGAAAAATTCTGGGAATAACCAGAATATTCCAGATTTGTTTTGCAAGGGTCTGTAATCAATCTAAAAAAGGTCAAGTTTTAAAATTTGGTCAAAATTCCAGTTTTGGTATATTGTACCGTTAACAGCGCTAAAGGGTGAATGAATTACTCTAGCTGTGCCATGTTGTTTTGATTTTCAAGTTACTCGTTCGTTATTTCAAAAAGAGAGTCTGGCTGGAGTCGTTTTCACTCGCTCGCAAGGCCCCATACCGAAAAAGTCGCCGTCCAGGTAAAATAATTATCGAAACAAAGTAAAACATATTTTTCTAAAAATGGTTTTGGTAGTCCTTTATTGTGACAATGTTTGGCAATTTTCGATTTTTTTATCTTGCACGGTCTTAGGTGAAAATTGCTGAGAGGCGCTCTTAAATGTTCCTTACAAGGAGGTGAAACTCCAACTATAAACCAACGATGTTATAGAAAACATACTGTAACTGACACAATGGTAAATTTTAAAAGTGTAATGCTAAACCGACATGATCAACTTGTTTGTTGAGTTTGGCCGGTTTCATCTGCTCAATATGGAAGCTCTCCCTGTTTATGAGTTGATAGAAAGAGGTAGCATTTTCAATAAATTCTAAGCAAGAAACATCGCAATTATCCTGACAATGTTTAGACAAACTAAGATGCTTGAAAATATGATACCCGGTAATTTTTATCCCAGAAAAGGTGCTCATTTACATGTGTGTAGAAATGCCTGTTATGCACGTTATTTTCCTTGCCTAATTTTTTAACCTTCTCTTGCACAAAGTTCAATTTCCACTATGGAAGACCAAATATTTTCTTGGTCAATTTATGACAGCCGATGACATGCATCACAGGTCAACTTGCCGGTTTTCAAAATGCAGGGGTTTGTCTGCAAGCGTTTCCTTCTTGTCTCGCCCCATTTTTCATAACTCTAAAAATTTTAATTTCATGTGGTTATCCACTGCCAAGTCTTTCGGTAAAACATTATCTAGTGGGAAATAACTTTCTAACACAAATCATTTATACCTACGCAAACACCGTGGATCGAGATCAAGTGAATGTAAACAAAAAAATATCAAAAAAGCAAGAGCTTCAAATTACATATTGCACAATAATCCCACAACAGTACATTGAACCTAGTAATTGTGAAATAATGGTAACAAACGGATTACTTGGAATCAAATGCAATTAAAAGGATACAAAGCAGTAGACAAAAATACAGCAATTACTCATTGGAAAACAGCAAAAATATTCAAGGCGCAAATCACACGCTGTGCCAGACTAAAGGTCAACATAGATAAATAAAGCTAGACAATAGCAAATGAAATTTTGCAATCACTGCTAAGAACTAAAATCAAGAACAGAAAGCTATATGTAGTAACTAAACTAAAGGCTAGGCATAAATAAAGAAAGAGGAAAATACTGATAACATACCAAATGTTATTGATAACTACACACCTAAGAAGACTTGGAAAATGACTTGTCTTGAAGACTGACACTCTTCAGATAAATTAAGGACAGTGCCTACTATTGTTATTGCGAATACGTTCTGCGCATCTCCAGACACTCGGATTTCCTATTGGTGATGCTTACTAATGCAGGGATATTTTTGCGAGGTTTAAAACTATCCGGAGAAAGTAGATCTTAGTAAGTACTCTTGGTATCCAAAAAGAAAATTGGGGGTAACCATGCATTATTTAGAGATAATTGAGCTTCAATTTGAGAAAGAACGCCATACATTGCTTTGTATTTTAAAGCTTTTTACAAATATTATTCATGAATTATCTTTGAAAAATGCGTGGTTACCCCCAATTTTCTTTTTGGATTTCAATAACACTTGGGAAGATCTACCTTTCCTGCATAATCATAACTTGGGGCAAAAATACCTTTGAATTAGTAGGCACCGTCCTTAACTGAACCGACTGAACTTACTGAGTAAATGGTAGCCAATTTACAATGGAGTTTAGGAAAACAGAAAACTAACTGAAAACCAAATAAGGCTAGGGGGTAAATATACTACCCACTAATACAGGATTTACCTAAGAGAAGAAGGAGTTTACCACTCCTACACAACAGGAATTAGGTAAGAGAAATGTGTGGGGATAACACAACTACACAAGCAAAAATATGAGGAAATTGAGTATTATGGGTAAACAAGCAAGTAATAGTAATTAGGATAATGAAAAGAAGTTGAAAATAATTGGAATAAAAATAAACACAAAATGAACACAAGTGACCTAGTCACAGTTCAATCAAACAACAGACAAATAACTTATTACAGGTACACCCAGCAAGCTAATATCACTTAATACCTTGCAATGTTCCTTTTTAAAACCTTTTGAGCAGGAATAATGAATCTGGCTGAAAAAAATTTTTAAGGGATAAATAATACTGGTGGATCATTTGGATGCATCATTCGCAACTAATCATGAGTGACCGTGAGCACTTCAGAAAATAAACTTATAAGGAATTCTGACAAAAAGTAACGCAAAATTAATCAGAACTGGTTTATTACACATAAATTATTACTTGTTCGTGTTATAAAGAAACGGGAAAAAGTGAGCAACTTACC
>NC_090874.1:53724596-53729596 GCF_036669935.1 Montipora foliosa | reverse complement strand
CTTTGGTTACTCTCCTCTGCTTGCATCCCTATGATGCCAGGGGTTATTATCTCTCCAGGTCTTCTACTTGATGTTGATGTAGAGATGCTTGAAACTGTATTGAAGTGACATAATTGTTTTTCAGTATTGGTTGACCTGCAGCAGATAATACGATGTTGGAGAAGAGCATGTGTAACAAAAGAGTGTAGGTATCGCCCATAAAACGTTTGCTCTGAGAGGATCTGAGGCTTCCCAATGACTTCTTCACATGCAATGGCATGGAGAAAGGTCTAATTGTGAAGTCTCAGGATGCTTCTTGGGCAGTGCTCCTCTGGTCTTGCATAAAGAATCCTGGATATTTCTGTCAAGGTATCCACTCACAAATCCTGCACATTAAACAGTCAAAACAATACACACAGTTACAAGTGGACAATCAACATCAACAGATTTGATAACCTGACCATGCTCAATTTAAGTACCTGATTTTCTTACATGGCTGCCTTATTTGTGAAGACTAAGACCAATCAGAGATGTCTCTAACTTTTAAATGGGGCTTGGGAATTAGGACTAGAGTAGCCACAGGTTAGTGTCATTCTTTCAGTGGGAAATGGCAGTATTGGATGGCCCTGCTAATTCACAAAATTTTAAATTAATTTTATTTAAATGTATCACATCATTCTATTAAACTGTACATGCACATTGTAAATTATCCTTATGTCTCATACGAAACATAATTTCTTGGGTACTCTAAATGCTTTTCCTAAATGTAAATCTGGCTAAAAGCATGTTCCATAACTGTGCAAGATCAGCTGCAAGAACGATATGATAAATAGAGGATATTACATGGCCGTGCAGGGATACCAATTTTATCTTCGAGTGCTGCAAGTATCTCTCACGAGTGAGCGAAGCAAACGAGTGAGAGATATTTTCAGCACGAGAAAATAAAATTCATATCCCCAAGCGGCCATGTAATGTTCTGTTTATTATATAGATATTGATGAAATGTCTAGATTTAAAACAACTTGTTTTATTCATTTTCGAAATGATGAAAAGGTGGTCACCAACTGCTAAACCACGCATGTTGTGTAACATAAGTTATGAAAAACGAATCATGATAATGTCAAATTTTGCAATAAAAATGTTAATGTAGTAGAGAAGAATTATAGCACAAAAGTATCTTAAAATGAAGAGAAAGTTCCCGTTTTATTGGGTAATCATGTTTTTGGTCACCATGACAACAGCTATATCCTCACATGATAAAAATAATATGTTCACTGCGGGCGGTGAAGATATGATTTTTTAGTAAAAGGAGAAATCCTGGTATTTCATCAATATCTATATAATAATATAAAATTATTGCCTTTTTGTAAAAGAAAAAATTGAGATCCTTAAATGTTACCTTTTAGTTGTTTAGCAAGCACTATAGACATCTCTCGGTAGTCTGAGCCACGAAGTTGGTCTTTTGTTCCTGCCACTACATGTAACTCGACTGCTTTTCAAATAATGCCTTCTCTTCATCAGGAAGGTCAGCAACTATTTCAGTGACAACATTAGAAATGTGTTCTTTGATGTTGTGCAATGGCTCTGTAGGCAGGACTTCATACATGCCTAAAAAAACCAGCAATAATAAAAACAAATACAGGTAAGAGATTGCAGGCTATCTTCAATTCAGACAAGTATTTGTAGTATTTATAGTATTTGTATTTTTAGTGCTTCAATTTCATGCTCTTAAGCATTATGGGAATTTCTCATTAAGTTAATATGTATGGCTTTATTAATTTAAATGAATGCATGGTTGTGTACCACAGTAACATCAAATTGTTATTACTTGTTAAAGATTCTGTACCTAAGTTGATATCTTCCATGCTCTTATCCTGCTCATTGATCAGCAATGCAGGCACTCTCTGTACACCCTTCAGCTGTTCCTTAAGGTTCTGCTGCAGATCTTTCTTTAATCCTTCATCATTCAATCCTCTTGCTAAACATTCTGCTCTCAGCTCTGCCACAGTCATGTTTTGGAAGAGCCTGATTCCTCCATTTCTTTTGTTTCTCCCAGCTGGTCCAGCCCGAACTATTTTAATGTAATCTGCTAAGGATAGATGTGGGGACCTTAATTTAAGCAGTATGTAAGGTCCCGATATTTGCGTGAGTCTCCGTTAGAGCCACTGCAGCCATTGTTGCCTCCCCGTTGCTCACCACTTTCAAATTGCTGCTCTGGCCCATCGCCATGGAAGAAGCGCAAGATGTCTGTCACTGGGCATCCCTTACTTGTCAGCAGGTTGTTTTGCAGCTCATCCAAACATTTGCGTCTTTTCTCAATGTAACCCAACTGCTCGACTTCTTTTCCACTGCACCTTGCAAAGATATATATTTGGAGCTTTTCAACTAGTGTGGGAACATCAATGACACCATATCCCTTGTCTTTTGTTTCTGCAGCTGTATAAAAAAAAAGGCTGGATCATACACACACTGACTGAAATATCAGAGGTGGCCATAGTTCAATGTTGAACCATCCCCCCATACCATCAAGTGTCTGGTTCTCTCAAACCTCAGCAGCCGTTCCTTTCTCCGCTCTGGAGTGTCTCCCAGATGGTTCTCATCACTTTCAGCCGTTCCTTATGCTCATCGCTCATTTGCTCATACTCCTGGTTGGTATGTCCTCTCACTATCCCAAGCTGTTCACACCTCTCCAGTTCCCTTTTGCTGATTTCTGCTAAAGGTATTTTCCTTCCAGAAACGGTGAAAAGTACTTCCTTTAAAGTGCCATCACTGTTTAGGATTAGTTTCCTGTACTGCTTAGGCACCACAAACTCACCAATTGTATACTCTCCTGCCTCACGTTTGACCTAAAATAAACGAGAAAACAAATTAAATTTAAACATAAATAACTTATATTTGGTAGCAACTTAATTCTCTGGGGGGAGGGGCTTCTCTTAGTACATGACTGTATACTATAGTTAAATAATTCAATCCCTGAATTTAATTTTTATTTTATTTTAAATCTTCAATTTTGGTA
Organism: Montipora foliosa; assembly: GCF_036669935.1. NCBI lineage: Eukaryota > Metazoa > Cnidaria > Anthozoa > Scleractinia > Acroporidae > Montipora > Montipora foliosa. The sequence goes on along the minus strand of NC_090874.1, from coordinate 53,726,601 downwards.
ATGGTATTGACTTTTTATACATATCTTATTCAATGATCTTTGTGTTTAAAAATGGGTGACTTACCTTGAGTGTTTTGATTTCTCTGGTTGTTCTAGGTGTTGGAACAGTGATCTCTCCAAGCATTTTATTTAGCCTTCGTCTTGGCTTTGCTGGCCTTTTGTGGAACTGCTGATAGCGCTGCAGGTTCACCCCCTGTTCTATCAGGTACTCTTTGACAATCATGTTACCCAGTTTTTTATCTCCAAGACCATGTCGCCTTGCCAAGTCTGAATAATTCATCTATGAAAAAAAAATATATAAATATAATCCTTCCTGTTTAGCTTTGAGGCCGAACAATATAATAATAGAAGGTTTAAAACCATGCCATGTGGTATGCTCAGCTGAAATTGGGGAGGGGCTTGTGACTAAGAACTTCTAAAGTTATTAGCTTTTGAGGGCCCTCAAGGCATTTTTCATGAGAAAATTATTGTAGTGTAGGTTGTAGAAATAAAGCATCTTTGAACTTCTCACAGGGGTAGGGTATGTGTACGCATGCACATAAATGTGTGTTAATGCAGGGAAAAGGGTGGGGTTGGCTGCAACCCCCTCAACCCAGGCCTCCCATAGGTGTGCCCTTGAATCTGATGCTTTTACCTAGAGTTAGATACTGTTACTTGAAAAAATACACTCACCTTTTCACCATCTTCCATATTTTGTACTTCTCGTGGGAGGTTTTTCCTCTCAAAGTGGACTGAAGCTGGTGATGATGAATGGCGCTCGGGTTTTCTTTCTCCAAGGTTTTCCTGGTTCTTACGTTTCTGAGCCCTCAGTGATGCCTCAGTGGATGATTCAAAGTGGAGAGATTGCCTTTGTCTCAACCTCTGGGTGAACGACTGCCTTGTTCCCAGCATCACATCACAGTCTCTCTTAGCCCACTGATCCTGAATTTAATTTTTTTCTTGGATTGGAAGAACTTTCCAGTTTGCAGCCGAAAATGTGTTTATGTACTGTGATCGGCTTTTGGAATTCATCTTCCGGAAAGAGCTGTAAACTGCTTTAGACTTTCTGATATAAGTCGAGCTTTCGACGGCAAAGATGTCTCGGCTGTCCTCTTCGAAGATTCCAAGGTAGTTCTTCCATCTCTCACCAGGGTCAATCTCAATCGAACTGCTTCCAACTTTATGCCAGCTCTCCTTTACAGCAACTCTTGCAAATCCACAATTAAACACAACGACATGACTGATCCACACGACTGCACTGGCGCTATGATTCGTTTTACTGCAAATATTGTTAACGATCGCGAAGTATTTCGTGAAGAGTTTCTGAAGATATCGTTCTGCGTATGCCACTCTATTTTTCGACTTTGGCGCAAAAATGTTACACATGTAATTTTTTCTTGTTATATGATACGATTTTAGGGTAGAAAAGCAGATGTCATTATTTGTTAAGCCTTTTTATCGAATCAAAGAGAAGGGAAGCTGGTAAATAAATCTTAGTTTTATTACTTTGAAGTTGATCTGTCGGTCAACTAAACGTATAAAATTAACGTAAGAAAAACCAAAAAAGGGAAAAATTCCATCGTAATCATACCAAGTTTCCCGTCTTCAATCTTAAAATGAGCTGGTTGGGATTTGGTAATGTTTAAGCCTTCAAATGACCTCTTTCGATTTCTTGAAGTCACCTTTCTGTCCTCCATATTGGAACTTTGCGCCCTTGCCACGTGAACGTTTACTGAAATTTCCATTGGCTTACTCTGAGCGATATTTTTCAACTAAATGCAAACTTATAATGTTGATTTTCTTCACCACGGTTGGAACCACCAGTGCAACTATTTGTGCTAAAAAGTTTAAGAGAATGGCGTTGTTATTGCAAACCAAAACTCGATCTAATCCACCTCGGACAGGGATAAATTTTGGCTGGGATTAATAAATGGTATCTCATCTATTCATAGACATAGCCATTGTTGCTTTCCGACTTTCTGTTTGTTTAGTGGTGGGAATTTGCTTCAGAACACAACCAACGAAT
>NC_090874.1:53712096-53717096 GCF_036669935.1 Montipora foliosa | reverse complement strand
AATCAGAGATCAATACAATGCTACAAATGTCAGACTTCGTTCCTGCTTCGTCACGCGGAAGAACCACATATGGTACATTGTTATAAATTACACGTCAAGGATTCGTGAATTTCCGTTTTTTTATTCAAGGTTTGGTTGGTCAGTTAGGCAAGGAGGGTTCATGTGTCTGGTGTAGCCGAAGCGAAAGTTGCAAGACTTAGGTTTCGCGGAAGACTACGGAAGCGAAGTTGATGTGAAGGTGAGGTGAAAGCATTTGTGATTAATTTGTTTTTTTCTTTGGACTATCTTTCGCGTTGTTCAAATTAGTATAAAACGTTGGACCAACTACAGAATTGAGGGCCACTTTTGAAGCACTTATACGCGAGTGACTTGGCGGCACGACTCGCAATCGGTTCCACTGTTTGAAGAATAAGCAAGATGTATGTTTTATTGGGACATTCCATTTTTTTATCCGCACCCCCCCCCCCCCCCCCCCCCCCCCCTATGGAAGGCATTTTTTTTAAATGTCAAGAAGGACCCTGTAGGGGCGTAGGTAAACACGTTACAATAATATATATATATTTAAAATAGAAGTATATTACATAGAATCTGTGCGATCCAATAGAAAGCATGAAGGGCAAGGACTCAAGTTTGCGTTTGAAATCAGAAAGCGATTTTGCGGTCTTTGCCTCATAGGGAAGATTATTCCAGAGCATTGCACCACTATACTTAAAGCTGCGCTTCAAAAAATTTGTGTATGGCCTTGGAAGTGCTAGATCAGTCTCGATATTCCTAACATTGTAATTTATGTTAGTATCATTTAGCTTTACAAAGGAGTTACTCAGTTGGGGGGCAGATAGATCATTGAGGATTTTATACATAAGGGTAGCCTTTGTATGGAAGCGCCTGGTTTCAAGGGTTTTCCATTTCAGGTTATTCAACACATCTGTGGACCTAACATCATATGAAGAGCCTGTAATAACCCTTCCCGCACGATTTTGAATTTTTTGTAATTTATCTTTTAGTTGCTTACCACATGTATCCCACAGGGGTGAGCAGTAATCAAAATAAGGTTGAATGAGTGATCTGTATAAAGTTACGAGAGTGCAGAGGGGGACAAAAGGCTTAATTCTTCTCAAAGCACCTATGCCAGCACATGCCTTTTTACATATATACTCAATATGAGTTTCAAATGTAAGCTTTTCATCTAGTAGAACTCCCAAACATTTGTTAGAGGTTACGCGTGAAACCAAATTATTATCAATGGAGATTGCATTAGGTAAATCTCCAGATTTAGTGTTCAAATTATATGTTGACCCAACCACCATTAACTTAGTTTTGAGAGGATGGAATTGGAGCTTATTAACAGTGAGCCAGTCACTTAGATTTTTTAAAGCAGAATTTATATTATTGGCAAGTGCGCCAATATCAAAACTAGAGGTAAAGATTTGAGTATCGTCTGCATATAAACAGGGGGTAGTGAATTTTAAACAATTTGGTAAATCATTTATGTAGATAAGGAAAAGGAGAGGGCCAAGAATAGAGCCTTGGGGAACTCCACGGAGTAAGTTACTTTGAGAAGATAAGCAACCATTTACTAAACATTGTTGTTGTCGGGCAGTAAGATAAGACTTGAACCACATCAATTCTCTATCAGCGACTCCATTAAACTTAACTTTCTCTAGTAAAATGGAATGATCAACTGAGTCAAAGGCCTTACGAATATCAAGAAAAACTACACCTGTCAATTTTCCCTTATCCATATTATCAGACCAATCATCGCACATTTGAATCAACGCCGAGACAGTCGAGTGGAGAGGGCGGAAACCAGACTGGAATTTTGAGAGAACAAAATTGACTTTCAAATAGTGATAAAGCTGTTGAAAAACTTCTTTCTCGAAAACTTTACTTATTATTGGCAGGATTGAAATGGGTCTATAGTTTCCCATATCACGACGGTCATTGCCTTTATAGACCAGGCACACACGCGCATTTTTCCAGTCATCAATAAAAATTCCAGAGGAAAGTGACAAATTAAATGTAAAAGTCAAAGATGGAGCAATTATACTAGACGCGATTTTAAGGACCTTAGCAGGAATCTTATCAAGGCCAGTGCTTTTCGACACCTTTAAGTTTTTTAGCGTAAGCACGACATTTTCCACTGGTATATTAGAGAATCGAAAGGCTGGAAGACTATTCTGAATGTTGCTGATATATGTGTTAACGCTATTTGAGGACCTTTTCGTTGATTCAGCGGCCAAAGTTGGTCCTATGTTTACAAAGAAATCATTAAATGACTCGGAAATATCTTTATCGTCAGAAACAATTTTATCGTTAACAAGAATATCATTGACAGGGGAAGATTTTTTACCTTTGCCTGTAAGTGAATTTATTAATTTCCAGCCCGCCTTAGGGTCAGTGGCCTTGGACGCATCGATTTTCAGGCGAAAGTAGTCAGATTTCGCTTTATGCATCATAGAATTTACCTTATTCCTGGCAGATTGATAAAATATCCAGTTGTTGTGCGAGCCGTATTTAATAGCATGTTTTTTATGGTAATCTCGTTCCTTCATCATTTTCTTTATGTCAAACGTGAGCCATGGTACTGATGATTGTCTCACACGCATATGTCTGATAGGGGCATGGTGATCTAAAATTGCATTAAAATCAGACTTCCATGCTTGCCAAGCTAAGTTAGGGTCGTCAAAAGATTCAACATTTTGCCACGGGGCCATAGTAAGGTCATTAATAAAGTCCACTTCGACAAAATGTTTGAAATTTCGAACCTCTTTAATAATGGAACGAAACGAAATGAAAATCTGTAGTTTGCGAAATGAGAATCTGTAGTTTGCGAAATAAACATTTACTTTCTGGCTGCGTCTACTCGGATATTCTAAACTGAAAATTCCCCCCAAAAAAGCCGTTTCGCCTTGCGCGGAATGTGTGACCGTTTCGCTCCATTTCGTTTCGCAAACTACAGTAAGCCACATATCCAAAATATATTTGGACATTGTTCTTGGTCGATGGAAACGAATGGCTTTTATTCTACTATATCGTCTACTATCGTCGTATCGTTGCCTCCGAATCGAATTCACGAGTAGAAGACTTTAGAAAATAGTATTTTAATTAGTCTTCCAGTTACAATTTTAATATCACCGACTGCGGCGAAAACGGCTATCTTTGAGGGTAAGAAACCATTCAAGAATGTTTTTATATCCTTAATTAAGATATGAAACTAAAGTAAACGTTTAAAAGTATACGTGATGCTTAGTTGCTTGGTCAAGATCAAAGATGCGCATAAACTTCGCTTGTTGAAGCAAAGTGCTTGTCTGCTCTTACAACAGTCATCGTTGCTCTACAGTACTCAAGATGCACTAAAAGGATTAAAAACCTGTTTTAATTAATGCCTTAATGCTTTTTTCTTTACAGAAAAGGCAGCGGATTCTACGACATGGTAACTTTGGAGGGGAGGGAAGTGGATGGCATTTTTACGTGCAACCATGTTGTTGGTTCCGAATCAGAGGCCAAGAACGCTGAAGTTACCTTTGATTTCGAAGGAAAGAATCCTGGGCAAAGCGGTGTTATCTTAAGACCTGACGATGTATTTCAAACTCATAAGGTTAGCTTCGCACGTAGTAATCTGTTATTTTTTTCATTTTACGTCCTGGTAGTTCTCTTTTTGTGTGACAACGTTTCCATGCCATGTAGTGATGGATGATACGTTTTCGTGTGCCAAATAATGCTTTGAAACCGGTTCTCATAACTCGGAGAAACGCCAAAGGTGACCTAAAATCTCAAAACTTATGAGCAGTGTTCATTTTATTTGATCATCGAGTTCATTTATCACGCTAATGCACCAGTATCAATGTTAAGCTGCTGGGGGGGGGAGGTCGGGCATAGGCGGGGGATTTGAACTCAGATCAGTTTTTCTGTTTAAATGCCCGGCCCCAGGGAGGTCATCCTGGGTCAAAAAAGTGCAAATTCCTCACCCTAGGGGCACCCGGAGCTTAGAACGATCTGCCACGTGTTCCAGAGCGTCAACATCCACGAACTCCTGCCATTCGTCTTTGAATTGCTGAACCAAGATTTCGTCGTCAATATCAATTTTGAATTCTGTTTTCACTGTATTGATAAATTTAACTCTCACCAACTACCAGAGCCTTACGGCTCTCGCCGTACTGAACAAGAACCTACATAGTAAATTTAATTAAATACATTTATTATGCTTATGAATTCAAGCAAGCATACACAAGTTGCACGAAGAAAACTCATGAATATTCGAACATATGCAAAAAATATGCACCAGAACACAACGGAAACAAAAGCTTTTCTATTGGATTACATCTCAACCTTGTTAAAAAGATTCGATGACATTTGTCTTACAAAATATAGAGCAGATTCACTCTTTCACTCATGGCGTTGAGGGAATCGCAGAGAATCGGTTTGCTTCTAGTGACTTCTGGGTAATCCCAAAATGGCGGTACTATTTTTCAGTCTTTCTCGGTCATTCAAGATGGCGAGCAGCCAAGATGGCGTCAGTGGACCCCACTCTTCTAACGGTTAAAGTCAAAAGTCCCGACCCCCGGAACTCAACGAATGATCAAAAGTCCCTACCACGGGCAGACTTGTAACGTCAAATCCCCCTCCTATGCCCGGCCCCCCCCCCCCCCCCCCCCCCCAGCGGCTTAACATTGATAGGTGCATAAGCTTAGCCTGCGTAGCGTGCGTTTCCAATGCATTGGTTCGGTTCACAAAATGTTTTGGAACGACTGAGCAAACTAATTCGCAGGTCGATTGGCGTATTCGTCATGCAATTGTTCACAGTGGAACATCCAAGAACGAAGCAAGATCTAGAAATAACGAAGAAAATTTCCCTTACCTTTAAAGCTTGCCGTTCTCAAAGAAAAATCATCTGTCCACTTTATTAAATACTTTTAAATGTGAGGTTACCGTGTTAATTATCGCAGGTGGAAAAAATTTCAAATAAATTTTGCTTAAAACGTGAGTAGGGAACTCTCTGA
>NC_090874.1:53692096-53707096 GCF_036669935.1 Montipora foliosa | reverse complement strand
CATAGCTCGAACTAGGAGCTTGGGCTTTTATTCTCGTCCGAGTAAAATCACAAGGGCACGTCAAAATAGAGACCATACATAGCCAAGCTGGACAGCCTGTGCCGGAATGGCTGGTATGAAACCCATAAAGCCAGAAGAATAATGGGAACGTACAGTGCACAAATCGCTGGGAATTAAAGGTAAAAGTTGTATGAACAAAACATGTAAAAACAAAAGTCAAAAAAGGTCGAAAGCTAAGATGCACACATTTCATCGACAAGACCTTTTATCAATGCGCTCGCTCGCTTGGTAGATCATCTATGGATTATTGTGTAAGTAAACTTATGGGAATTTTGCGCGTCTTCTAAACTATTATAATTACTGGTTAAGGACGTATGCAAAACATGGACCCGGTTATTACATCAAGTTGCTGCCCTCATTCTTATCAGGAATATAGGGCTGTTGTTCGCTTATAGTCATGGGCTACTGATTTAAGCAATTGTCTCTTATAGAAACCAATATACCATCCATTTCAAATAAGTAGCTCTAAAGAGATTCGTCTATAACCCGCACTTCAAATATACATTCATATCATTTAATTCATCGAGTCCTTCATCGGAACAAACGAGCCCAACAAATTGACCAGTGCGCCCAACCGTCCTCACATCGCAGGGGTCATGGGTTTCACCTGAATTTCTCAGGTGTCTATGAGAGACAATTGCTGAAATTGTCCAGTTAAGTGCGAGGACCACTTCGCTCTCTCTCTCTCTCTCTCTCTCTCTCTTACACAAAGTGAGGGGTGGTCCACATGGGAGGTCCATGGACCTGGGGTACATGTTTCGTATGCTTCCATATTTAACGCACTCAGGAGCCCATGATTAGGAGCTTGCCTCTCTCATACACGCCCTTATGAGTCAACCTTTGCACGTATCTTTCTAATTTTTTGAACGCCACGAGTTCCTCGGCTCTGGTCAAACAGAGTAAAGTCATTGTCTAACGAAGACACATAAAGCAGTAAAACTGTATGTAAATCGTGCAAATTTATGTAAATGCGAGTCTCCTGCTCAAGGATTCGTTCCAAAAATAGAAACATACGCGCAAAGGTTGACTCAAAGATCTACTGCATATGGAGGCTCCTACTAATGGGCTTCTGCCTGCACAAGTTCACTAACAATGAACGAGAAATTCGAAGCCTCGTGCGGCATTGAAAATTTCGAGTTCATCAGTTAGTGAACGAGTACACGAGCGTGTGTGCGCAGAATGCCCTAGACGCAGAAATATTTCCTCCTCGATCTTTCTACCTTCACTTCGGTTTCATGCATGTATTTTTTTCTCGTATTTGCTGAATCACGTATCTCTTCCTGGTAAAGTATACCAAATTCCATATTCCGTGTCTTTGGAAACTCACGGGAGATAGATGTTTATAACTCTTCTAGATTCCTAGGCAAATTCATAAATATCTCCGCTCTCACGGAAAACCTAAAAACTTGAAGAGCACCTGAACAAAACATGCTGGTATGCCGTCAAAAACGTGGTCAATTTCAAAACATAACGGTCAACGTTTCATTGGTCAAAAGTGACACAAGACTGGACAAACCATTAACGTTTCCGGCAAAATTCGTCACGCTTCAAGGATGGACGCAAATGGTAGTACTTCACTCAGTGATTGGCTCAAAGTTCTCGCGCCACTTTTTCAACCAATCAGAAGTGAAACCAAAACCAATCGTTGCTTGCGTGTGCACATTTTCCTGCGCTTTGTGTCGGCTACGTGTGATTACTTCGAGTTTTGATTGGTGTACTGGATTGTCTCCGTCCTTTTTGATTGGCCAAAGTAATTAGTATTTCGTTTTGGTTTTACGATACTCGATTGAAACTCGCTTTAGACAGAGTAAATGGCCAACTGTCACTCTAAGGATGCAAAGGTTTAACCCATTCACACCTCAAATGCCCTAGGATGCCCCCGATTGCAAGTAAAATCATCTGGTGTTAGACAAAGTGAAATCTATTAAGTCTCACTCTCAGGGGTCAATGGGGGGAAAAGTGTATTCACTGTAATTACATGATTTGACACCCAACCAGAAAGAGTTTTATGTTATGAATCAATGAGAAATCGGGGTGTTTCAATACTTTTCTCTGATGATCAAAGTGCTGACACTAATAATCACCCTAACAAATGGAAGCATGTCAAAGAACCTTGAGGCACCAACTGATTTTGTCTGACATCGGAAAAAAACATCCTAAAAAATCTTTGTTTAGTGATGTCAAGTGGAAAAGCAATATTTACTTTCTTATCATACACGTAGGTTGTCCAAGTGATCCTTGATTGCAGCCAAGGGAAAGAGCCAGCCGAAGTGAAGGAAACCGAACCAAGTTCATGCAGTCTGTTGTAAAACATTGCGTTCAGCACTTGTAACCAGGACATGTCCATGTAAACCATAAGGTTTTCTCTGTAAACAATCTTGGTATATTGCTTGTTGATGCACAAGTTCGCTCTGTATGCGTTTGTGTGACGGTCACATCAAAAGTCCTGACTTGAAGTTGATGTTGACTTAATGTTTAGAATTCATCAGAGTGATAGCAGAAACTTTATATGTATACAAGTTGTTACAAGTTTTTAAATTTACCACAATAATTTAAAGTTTGAAGCAATCAACAGGTTGCATTATCTTCAAAGAATGGTATGTGTTTTACATATGGAACTGGTTACAACAATTATTTTTAGGGTTGTTGAATTGAATGTTGTGCTAATGACACCATTTCAAAGATAAAAATATTTGACAGGCTTATAATTTTTTATTCACGCAAGTGCTGCATAAAGGAATTAAAAAAGTTCTAGTCCTGCTGAGATCAATTTTTGTGAAGATACACTGTACTACTGTAATAAGGTAATAGGCCAGTTTCGTATTCTCACAGCTGGACTGGTTCTAGCATGAAATGGAGGCTAATGCGGGCAAATTAATTTGCATTTGAAAACATTTGCCCGCATTAGCCTCCATTTCATGCTAGATCCAGTCCAGCCATGAGAATTCGAAAATGGTCTATTGCACTAAGCCGAAGCTGGTAAGGAGCAAACATTCATACCATAAACAATTTATTTAGCAAATCATTTTCCCACCCCATTGGTACAGTGACACCTATAACCAGTGGTGCATAGTGACACTAGTGTATTCGCATGCCTTTCCATGAAGATCATGTGTAATGTGCATGTATTGCCACACTGTGAGAGCTGTATAGGCCACTTCGGAAAATACCATAATGCTCTTGGTTTGTCCCCCCAAAATTTTTTTTCAAGAGAAACTGGAAACAATGCTCATGCAAAATTTGACGGAACAAACAAAGAGTATTATGGTATTTTCCGAAGTGGCCTATACTAGATGAATCAAAATGTGTTGTGCCATTCTTTGGCTACTGCCAAACGATGTTGGAAGTGTACCAGCTGACTTCTACTCCCAACACCAAGCAATTTACCAAGAGACACTAACATGGGGTTAGGCATCCAAGTTTACCTACATCATTGGTGTATTCTATGACCAAATACCATAATGCTCTTGGTTTGTCCCCCCAAATTTTTTTTCAAGCAAAACTGGAAATAATGCTCATGCAAAATGTGAAGGAACAAGCAAAGAGTATTATCAAGGCTGTGCTCTAGCAGCGCCCGGGTGCCACAGGCGACTAACTTTTGGCCTTGAGCAACTGGAAAAACAGTTTTTTACTCATATAAGCTTAAGTACTGGGTGCCCGACATCAAACTGTGGGCTCCTTGTAATTTTCCTTAGAGCACAGCTTTGATTATGGTATTTTCCGAAGTGGCCTATACTAGATGAATCAAAATGTGTTGTGCCATTCTTTGGCTACTGCCAAACGATGTTGGAAGTGTACCAGCTGACTTCCACTCCCAACACCAATCAATTTGCCAAGGGACACTAACATGGGGTTAGGCATCTATGTTTACCTACATGGTGTATGACCAACATTTAAGAACATTGAACCAGAAATTAGGGAAAGTTTTCTGACAGTTTGCTTGTCAGCAATCCTTCTTTATAGCTGATTGAAGTGTCTTTCAGTTATTGCCTTAGAGCCCCAACAACAATGTGATCAAAGACTATAATGCATAATACCATGAAAAAAGAACAGAGTTTAATTTGACACCATATATACCCTGAGTACACAAAACCTGAAGTTTGCATCAATACACTGTACACCTAATTTGACATACAACATCATCAATTAATTTGTGTTGTTCTGTGACACAGCTATGCCTACCTAATCGTTTTTGGGTTCTGACCACCCCCTTCAGGTCCATGTGCGCACCCTCATTGCAAATTTTTTGGGAAACCTTAAATGTAGGAAGTTGTTAGCACTGTCTGCCTAGAACTGCACATTATTATTATTATTATTATTATTATTATTATTATTATTATTATTATTATTATTATTAACACTAGGCATGCCTAATTTTACAGAGATACGGTATTTTAGTGAGTTAACTGTTCAAAATAATACTAATAATTCAATTACTGAACACTTGGACAAAAGTTATTTGTAGAAAAGAATTTGAGCTGCAGTGCTTTATTTGGATAAAAAGCCCATAATAACAAAGGAAGAACAAAAAGTCCTTTTGCTTGACAAAATAACCATCATGCTAAAGAGTCACTTGGGAGGGCTTTGCTATATTATTTTTGATTATCATTACATGTGCTGTGTAATGGTTGTAATTTAAGCATTATTAGAGCAGAACACTCTACAATACTAACTAGTCCGTATAATACACTACACTGTACATGCTGACGGTACATGTAAATATATAAGTAAGTTACAGTGTGGAGAACCACTTTGGATTGTCATTCAATGGTATACACCATGAAGATAAAGCTTTCACTGCTTGGGCACAATTCATGGTTCGGCTTCACTGTTTCAAAACCCATAAACATGAAGGTGCGCATCAAACTTGCTGCAATTAAAAAAAACAACAATCAAACTTCACAACAGTAGTGCTGATCTTGTAATCCACATCTGCTGTGTGTTGCCTCCAAAATGCTCACTACAAGCCAACGGAAAGTAAGAGCTGACCCAAATAGGCCTTTTGCAGCTGGGGTCACGTGACCAAATTTTCCCTAGAGAATTTTTATATTATGGGCTATAACTTAAAGAATGCCAGAAATGGAAAGAGCGCATGGAAAATACCAAAATGGCCAAGTTTGAGTCCCCTGGAATGAAAGACTAAGTTTAGACAACAGTTTGAATTTTCGGAAAATTTAGAAGTTTTGTATGGGAAATGTTGCTGGAGAGCAAGGTCTTGCTCTCCAGCAATATTTTCCATTTTCTTATTCTTTTAAAACTTCAGACTGTCATAAGATCTCACCTTTTAATGATGGGGGCCTGAAATTTGGCCATTTTGATATTCTCAACATGCTCTTTCAATTTCTGGCATTTGTTAAGCTATAGCCCATAATTTTATGAAAAGTAGGTCACGTGATGGCTTAGCTGCAAAAGCTGCATCTTCACCAACCCTGCTTTGATTGACTAAGCCCAGTTTGATAAAGTCTCAATCATGCATGAACCAATCAAAATTTGTGGTTCCAACGCTGGCCACATGACATTAATTTTGTAAGGAATACTGTTGGACACACATTGTGTGACCCATTACCCAGAGATAATTATTAAGTTTGTAGCTGTCTCTCAATCACTCACTGATTAACCCTTTGACGTCTAAACTGGCCTATTCACACCAAAGCTTAAACACGTTTAACAGCTGTTTAGTTAAACATGGTTTAAAATAATTATTGTTTTCTTCATACAAGTTACTACCTGACATAATGTAGACTCCAAATTCAACACAATGAAGACACATTAGAACTTACATGAACCTACATAAATTCAGTCTTTCAGCCTTCCATTGCTCATTTTTATTTGGTTAAAACCCAGTTTAATTTAGGACGCTGCCTACTATTTCAAAGGTATGTATGCCCCGATTTATGATTATGCAGAAAAGGTACATGTAGATCTTAAAAAGTGTTATTGAAATCCAACAAGAAAATTGGGGCTAGCCATGAACAATATTTGTAAAAAGTTCAAGAATACAAAGCAATGTATGGCGTTCTTTCTCAAAATGAAGCTTAATTATCTCTAAAGAATGCATGGTTACCCCCAATTTTCTTTTTGGATACCAAGAGTACTTCCGAAGATCTACTTTCTCTGCATAGTTTTAAACCGCGCAAAAATATCCCTGCATTAGGAAGCGTCACCGATGGGAAATCCGAGTATCTCGAGTTGCGCGGAACGTATGCGCAACAACAATAGTAGGCACTGTCCTTAAACGTGTTTAGTTGCTGTGAATTGGGTTAGTATTATACTCTTAATGCCAGACAATTTTACTTGTCAATGAGGAACCCCCAAGAGTCAATGGGTTAAGAAGGAGGTTACAAACGTATAATAATTTGTACGAGATTTATTAATTCTGGTAGATTAGAACTAAAGAAGCTAAGGGGAGATGTTTTGTTTTCATTCACCAAATGACAGCAGCAATGGTCATGATAAGAGAGGTGGGGAATAAGGTTGTCAATTCTGACAAGACAGCCTTTCTTGAGTTCTGAAATTGCATGTTGTTTGTAATATCATATTTTTAAATGGCAAGGAAATTCAGGCATAATGACAAAATGAGAGAAACCTAATATTTTCAAGCCTACTTCTCAATCAGCATGACCCATACGCCTCTACAGTGCTGTTCTGGAACCTAAGGCTAAATGCAAAACCAGCCATTCCCATACCACCCTAAAAGCAGACCTTAAATAAGACACCGACCTGGGGGACCATCGTATGTCTGACCCGCAGGTAATGTGTAGGATATCAAGTCAAGTCAACAGCCAGCCAGATGATGACTCCTCAGTCACCATAAACTGAGGCAGTACATGGCCATAGCCATTTCACATATTGCATACATGTATTAATTTTATACTCTATCCAACGTCAATGGTGAAAAAAAGTACTTAACCTTTGAATGGCATGAAAATACTATTTTTATCTGAAAGTTTAAATACCTCTGTCTGGTCGCTCCTTTAGAAGGCCAACAAAGACGTGTTCACATTTCAGGTATTCCTCTGCATATTCAAGAAGTGACACAAAGCTGAAAAGAAAGAAAGCAATGATGTTGGATGTAGAGTTGTAACATGTACATAAATTACTTGTCATTTCCCACAAAATGCTTGCTCTTGTTACCATTCTTTGCTTCCTAAAGGCAGCTCGCCATCCTGCACTCCCACGTACAGCTGGCCATTCTGTAAAACAGCCTTCCACTCTATGATGTGGTGGTCGCCATTTTTAAGGCGAAAGCAGTACAGAGATGACTTTGACACTTTCTTGCCACTCTCCACAGCTATTTCTGAATCCTGAGGGAAAAAAGGCCTTCATTTACTTCAGCCAACAAATGCAATATGTCAGTGTATTATATTAAGTATCAGGACAGGCTTTCATGGGAGTATTCTGGAAAGTAAGTACAAACGAGATGCTTCCGTGAAGCATACACTGGGTTGCCTGTGGTACGTGCTACAGAAAATCAGAAGGCACTGAATTGTGTGGTATTGAAATACAGCATTCCAGTCTCTGAAGAATAACAAAAGAGAAGCGAGAAACATTGGCTTCTGGGCTGACATGTTGATAATTTTCAAGTTCCCTCACAACTTCTTTTCACCACAAGTGTGCCCTCTGAGCATCTGACAGCTTTGTAATACTAAACTTCACTGAAGTCAAGCCCTGTTCCGCGTGGTTAGTGTTAGGATGGGAGACCAAAACAATAAACCCCTCACAAAAAACAGAAGCATCTGACTGAAAATACCATTAACGCTAACAAATGCGAACTCAGCAAGATACAGATTTTGTTAGCTTGCTTTATGCAAAACAAATATTGATGAAAAAGCAAATAACTATCGATACACAGTTTTTAGAAAGCGCAGAAAGAAGTTTCCGGGACGGTCGATCGAGAATAAAATATTTACGACATGAAAACAACATTAATTTTGAACCGCGAATATAGAATATAAAAAGTTACGATCAGCGATAAACATTTTGGGAGATTTTTGCTACGTTCAAGTAAATTGAAAAATCGAAAGTGACATGGCCGAAATTCAGCGGGCGCCGTGATTAAGTTACCGCGGCGTGTTTACTTGCCAAACAGTGAAGCATCTGTGTCAAATGATGGCAAGATACCGGGTTTTTGTAAGTTTCTTTTTCTGTCAAGTGCTATAAAGTTTGACAATGAAATGAGCGAAGTCAAAACAAAGATCACAATCGCCCAACTCTTGTTTATGCAAAGTCAAAATTTACTCTCCAAGACGCATACGACGTTATTTATCACCAGGTAATTCCATCATTTTGGAAATAGCAGCTACTTTACTACTCATCTGCGTCACAAGTTTTCACTGATTTTGGGGCTCATTTTGTTGAAACTCAAGCACGCTTCCAACAGGCCTGTGAACCCTTCCTGCTTACAGAGCAATACTAAAAAACTTCTCCCATATCACATTTCAACCTTAAGCTCGAAAATTCAATACACAACATGATATCATAATTCACAAAGGCAGAAAATATGACAGTATCCTTTTCCAGCGATAAAATTTATTGAAACAAACAACATATTTGCTCTTAGAGCCAAAAACCTCTTCCTATTGCATTGCGTGCGTGAAGACAAGAAACTCAATCGTGTCAAATTACCATGTACATGTACTTCAGGTAAACACAGCTCACTTTGATTTCGTCTCGACGGGCGATAGATTGTTGTCGAAGTCCAGTACTCGTGGCTTTTGAGATTCCTGCCTAGTTTATCCAACTGACTTTCCATTATTGAGCTCCATAAGGGTATACTTTGTTTAAGCATCCACTAAAACGCCATTCGCATTACATGACTTTTGACGCCATTGCAGACTAAGTTAATGATTCTACTGTGTCCACCAGAGAAATCTCACAGTTCCACTACCCTCTCGAGCCTAAGAAAATACGTGCAGAAGGCTCTATGCACAAAGACACCACTTACCAGGGGAGTGACAGGCAAGACTTTTACCGACACGGAAAAAATAAAACAAAAACAAAAAAAATTTAAAAAATAAAACAAACAAACTAAACGCAGACCTCGACTGGGTTTGCCATAGGCAACCCAGTAAAAACAGGTTCTCAAAATTTGTTTTAAAAAGTGCTTGGCATTACCACAAAGTAAAATGGGACACGAAAATACTTTGCTGACAAGTATCCCACACTTTGTCTGCAGCAAGGAATTATTTAAGTAGAAGTTCATTTAATCTACTTCTGTTCCTACAGTAAGAGGGTCAATAAAACATTGGGAACTTTGTTTTAAGACCCTATTCAAAACAAACGTCAGAGAATATCCCTTGGACCAGTAAAATCGTTTGATTAAAAGACCAATAATAACAATATTATTATTTTACTATTTCCTACTATTTTTATTTTCTATTGCCATCAATAACATTATTAACCTGCAAGGGATTGCCTATTGACATGTGCAAGTAAACGAATTATTATAATCAATTTGATTATTATCGTCATGGCTTTTACCAAGTTAGAGCTCTCATTAAGTTGTGTTTTTCTTTCATTTTATTAAATGGGTCTTTGATTTCAGTGGCTGTTTAAATAGGTATAATAGAATAAAAACTACCACCAAGTGATAATGATAATAATTTATTACCCCATGGCAAAAACAAAATAATCCAGCCAAAAAATTGGAATATAGCTTATGCATCCAAAACACTTCTATTCCAAAAGAATGTCACAAAAGGAACTCTGATACTTTGCTCATAATTTTAATCAAAAACCATAGCCCGACCATGGAAAATGAATCAGTAACTAAAACTGCAAATTGATGTCTTTGTAATTTTCACCATGGAAAAGTACTTTAACACACAGAAATACTTACGGCAAAAAGCCGAAGAAAGGATATACCATCCTCGTCATCATCACCACCTCCACCACCATCTCCTGAAGTTCCTGCCTCGTCGAAGCGAACATCAGGTAAGCCAGTCCATCCACTGTCGCAGCTCAAAGTTACAATACACTGTTGGCTCCCTGTAAAAGGATGAAACAGAAAGTGATGTACTTCTAATAATAAAGAGAACCACGCTCAAATGCTGCACAGTAACAAAATTATACTGCACCGACAATTTTGTTTCTACCTGTCCCACAACCTTGCTGCAGCACAAGTTAACCTAATCATTGTAAGTATCAAAAGTGGAACAATCCCTCCCAACATGTCCCTCATAATTTGGATTTTCTATAAATAAAAGCCAGCTGTGATTTTGAAGCATTGTTTTATTCTTACTTTTTGCGATACTGCATCAAAAGAATTTGAACAAAGGATAAGAATTTTCCATATTTTTTTTATTTACAAAGGGACTCTTTGACAGATTCAGTTGTCGAACTGAAGAAAAGCACTTATGTACCTAAACAAGTAGTGGTAAAAATATATCAGTGACGACGCAAAATAATATTATTGACCCTCTTCTTTCCATTTACAGGATTTTCCTAACGATTATCAAGGTAAAATGCAAAGCTGGGAGATTGACATGTAGCTCAACCTTTGAGCATATTCTTCCAACTGTTCGCTTGTTTTTTTCCAGGATTGGCTTTCACACTGTTTTCCTTTTATTTTATTTTCGTACATGTATAACGGACGGTATATATCGTACACAGCTGCCTGCCATTTTTCACAAATAAAGCACTCGTCGTATATGGTATCCTTCGTCCATTTTAGATTTATTCCAAGTAACTGGTTTATTTTGTGTAAGGGTTTATAGTTTATTATGTTCCTCCATGTTGCATAACAAATATCAGAATGGAAAAAACCATGAAGCATTCGTGCATACATAAACAAAAAGCTCATACGTACAGGGCTGCTTGGCGAATTTCCCTGGATAGTTTTGGTTTGGATTGTGATTTTCCTTCTTCTTGTGCGGCGAAATTGTTAATGAGTCGCTGCCGAAGCAGACTACTGACAGTTATAGCGGTGAAAACAAGAAAACGTCGAAAAGACAACGAGAAATGCCTCGCTAACTTACTGGCTCACAACATGGAAGACGGAAGAGGTGAAAACACAATGCATTGCGTCCCCCTCTGGTATCCAGTCCTCCGTTTGGAGTGAGCCAAGGGGTGCTTACCATTTAGCCAAATACAGTGAAACCTGTATTAAACGGACACCCTCGGGGAATGCTCTAGTGTCCGCTTAATACAGGGTGTCCGCCTAATACAGGTTTCGATAAATAACGTCTTATGAGGTGTCAAATACCATTAAAATGAACGGTGAAAATGTTTAGAATACTCCCAGCGACTGCGACAAAATATGTTTGCATTACAGTATTTATTTTTTTTATTTAAGTGGAACAACTGATCCGATTACTACAAACATAGATTACACCTCAAATTTGAAGAAATCAGACGAGTGAAACAAGCTCTATACAAACATAACGAATCAATACTGTACTCTGAAACTGATCAAATGAGCGAAACAAGTTGTATATTGTACATAAAAACCATAAAAACTTTGTCCTTTTCTAAGCTGTTGAATGTACTAATCCTTAACAATAACAGTCATCAATTCTTGATTGTTTGAGCCTTTTAAATTTCATTTTCTGAAGCAAGTCGGTTGCCTTGCTAATGGCCAGCGTTAGATCTTCTTGTCCATGATATCTGGAATATTCCAGCAGTATCTCAGATAATCTTGTAACTGGTTAAAAGATAAACTGATCAACGAAGGATTTGTTGTATACTAGCTGTACAGGCTTCGTGGATGTGTATGCATTTACGGTTTCTTTTGTCCTTGTGTATTCAACAAACACCGTTTGTCAAGTCACGTTTTTAATTTTAAAAATAGAAAAATTGGTGGTTGGCGCCTTCCTCGTTTCCGGTGTCTGGCACGTTGTGTGGTGGAGTTTAATTACAAGTGTCCGTTTAATACAGGTTGGTAACAATAGAAATGACCATTTCAAGTACTTTTTAGGTGTCCGCGTCCGCTTAATAGAGGTGTCCGCTTAATAAAGGTTTGATTTACAGTAAATAAGGGATATAAATTTAGGGTATTCGGCCACTTAATAGAGGGTGTCCGCTTAATACGGTGTCCGCTTAATACAGGTTTCACTGTAATTCGGATGGAATGATCGTTGCATAAAGGTAAGCGATTTTCCGAATTTAATGACCAACCGGATGAGAATGGCGCTTACCATTTACTACAAAGCATTCCATCACGCATATTTCACTTGATCTTGTGAGAAAGGACCTGGAAACGGAAGGATTCTCGCAAATGTTAAGAGCATTTCGCGAATTCTGTTCCGAACGGAAAAAGAGGACTACCTCTGGAGGCTGTCCACAATTTCCGAAAAGATTTTCCGGAAAATTGCCTTTCCATTTGACCTCAAACCGAAATTTCCGGATTTTTTAGCTAAATGGTAAGCACCCAAGGCTTCTTCAGAAGGAACCACAGGTACCCCAAGCTCAGTATGGGAGAATAGAAGGATTTGTATGGGAACACAAGACCTGAGACCTGAGAAGACAATTTTACGACAAAACCTCAATTAAAAATTTGTTGTAACTACCATATTTTATCAAAAACATAAAACAAACATAATGATAAAGCGCGTCAAACGTCAAGTCAAAAGTAAAATGTGCTTTATCATTATGTTTGTAGCCGCTGTTTGTTTTGTGTTTTTGATTAAAAGTTGAAATGGCCAAAAAACAAGATTATTTATGATGCTATCATATTTTTTCACATTTTTTCCAGTATTACGTCAACATCCATTTACTATATATATTTACATGGAAGCAATCCATTATAAACTCTCATTGTACGTGAAGAAGGCTGGTTTGGCCAGTCGAAATATAATGCACAACTAAAATCACTGAATCTACGTTGTATCGGCTCTTGCTCAAAATATTCAGCTTGTCAATTAAAAAACTTAACCTTATTGCCTGTGGGTCGCTTCCTTCCTGTGAGGTTTTTTTTTTTTTTTTTTTTTCAGATTCGACGCAAATTGAGCCATTATCAGTTCCTCGTTTGTCAACGGTCATGTACCAAGGCTAAACACTGAATTCCCACGAGACCACCAAATTGAGTCAAATATTCCTGGTGAAAATGTTCCCATGGCGACAAATCCACTGTAGAATTAAAGGACAAAGGTCTTTCTTTCATTTCAATCCGCTAGCCGCGCAAGTGAAGCCCTGCCAGCAACGTTAGTCGGCTGTTAGTGTCCCAAACGAAACGCTAAAACATGAAAAACATCCTCACGAACTTTACAATGTAAAGACGACAAGGTGACCGTTTAGTTTAGTTTGGTAACGAGTTTTTCTTTGTGGCGTGGTAACGAGTCTTTGTTGGTAACGTCGTCAGGAACGACAAACAAAGACAAACCCAAAGACTCGTTACCAAGCCACAAACAAAGACTCGTTACCAGTGCAGTGCTTTTCCAAGGGTAAAGGTAAAGGGTAAAGGGTAACGGGTAACGGGTAACGGGTAAATGGTTAGTTGTTATCTTACAAAATGTATCATTTTAATTTCTTTAATTTTGAACAACCTGACCCGTGAGCTAAGAATTACCATAAGCAATATTACCATGTTGCTCTCATTTTAGTCATGTTTGTCTTTCAAGTTCCTTGAAAATTATAACAAAACTCACATGTTGTTCAATTATACCCACTGGGAAGTGACAACTATTTGGTTACATTTACTAAGACCCGGTAATCTCGAACAACGCAAGTTATGAAGTAAAAACAAATATGGTTTTTATTTGAGTGTCGTATAACTGCGGAAACATACGCAATTTATAAGGTCACCCGGAACTCACGAAGCAAATTAGTGCATCGAGCAATGAACAGCAGTTTTTATTGCGCACTAGCGCGAAATCTCTGTAGGCAATCACAAAGGTGTACAAATTCAAATCAATTCCAAATTCACTTTAGATACTCGAGTAAAAACCTCTGTCCATCTCACTTGTCAAGAAAGGTTTGCAAAGAAAACATCATAGTGTACAAAACAGATACAGTGGACCAGGCAGAAAACATTGCTTTCACTTCATCCCCTGTTCTCTCTGAAACGTTTTCCTTACACAGAAAAAAATAAATTATGAGCACCAGATATTATTCGAGAAAAAAATGTCATTTCGAACACAGGTTGCTGCTCAAAACCTCGCCCGGGTGGGGCTTAGTTCACTTAATTAATAGGCGTTCGATTGGAAATCCGTTTTCAAAATCGCGATCTTTCTCATTTTCATTGGAACACAAAATCTTAAAAAAACGGATTTCTTTGTGGATTTTATTAATTGCTCTCATTCTCGAGATTTCAATAGCAAACCATTTTCAGATTTTGTGTTCAATTGCAATGCTGCATGAAAGATCCGAGTCTTAAGCTCTACATGTAGATTTTCGTAGCGAACGCATCCACAGAGTACGAGACACAAAATATCAGTTTGCCGTTGAGGAGATTTCAAAGTTTGTATTCTTGGGAAGTATTATCACTATAATAACAGTTCATTGAAATAAAAAGCTTCTTGACTCACTGGGTAGCTTGGATCTGAGGTACTTGTTAACGGCTTTGAAACACTTGGACACTAAGTACAGATCTAAAGAAAAACCTACACACGTTTTAATTAAAGATTACTGGTTCAAGTGTGTGTTGGAGATGGCTAAAGAGCAGAGGCATGTAATTACACATGTCAGAATGAAACGAAAGACCAGATACCTTAGCCACACGATCAGCAAAATGACACCAACCTGGAGGGGTAAATCGAGGCAAATAAGACGCAAGGACCGTACCGAGAGGTAATGTGTGGATGGACGACACTAGCGGCTGGCTGAACATCAAGCAAAAGAACACTATCCTGCGAATGTGCGTCGACAGAGAAAGATGGAACACAATGCTCGGCCAAATCAGATGGCACCCGACCCAGCCAACTTGAGAACCCGGTAATGGTACTAGCCACTCCTCGCCCCATTATCCCCAGGAAAAGAGCGAATGCAGAGCGGAAACCTTGCGAA
>NC_090874.1:53684596-53687096 GCF_036669935.1 Montipora foliosa | reverse complement strand
AAATTCTCAAAATTACAACTCAACTGACAATATTAGTTAACAAATGTTCATTCTAGCTAAGCCTAGTGACTGCAAGTTTTTGATTCAAGTTTTTGATGTCAGCCTCGAAGGCAATGTTTCTTGATTCCCATTTATTTTCTTCAATCTTTTTGGGTTCAGTATTTTACATATTACGTCCTGGAAAACAAAACTGGTGGCTCGGTTGGTTGAGCACTGGGCTGTCACGCGGGAGGTCATGAGTTCAACTCCGGCCGGACCAACACTCAGGGTCTTTAAATAACTGAGGAGAAATTGCTGCCTTTGTAATTACATCTGCAAATGGTTAGACTCTCTAGTCTTCTTGGATAAGGACGATAAGCCGGAGGTCCCGTCGCACAACCCTTCAATGTTCATAATCCTGTGGGACGTAAAAGAACCCGCACACTGTCGTAAAGAGTAGGGCATGTCGTTCCCGGTGTTGTGGTCTGTCTTCTGTGGTATATCATGGTTGGGAGGGTAAAAAAAAGGGCGCACTTAATTTGGAGCCTCACTCTGTTATACGACCCCCACCACAGCTGTGGTGAAAGTGGATAAAATAAAATTATAAAGCACTGTGTCAAGTTACTGCACTACCACACATACGCAATGCATACCTATTTTTTCCTCCATTCTGCACATAGTTACTGTATTGAAAAGGTTAATATTTTTAGTGAAAATTGGAAGTTTTAATTAGTTATTAGCTTGACACAGGAGCTAGAGCTCACAATGCAAGCATAACCAATATAGTAATAGAACATGGTTATCATAATAGCTTCTGTTACATTAATACGTATAGCACAGAAAACAAGTTAGCTTAGGTATCGCTTTCCTTACCCACCTACTCCATAGGTAGTTATGATTTACGTGTTGTAACTTCTTGTTTTGTATGTAGAGCCTTTAGTATTACCAATTGTTTATTTTAGTTAGGAATTTGCGGTGTACTTTTGTTTGTAGGATTTCTTTTATTAAACTGCCTGAACCCAACACTGCTGTTAGTATTTGTTTGTGTCTGAGTTTAGCCATTTAGTATTCTTTTGTTTGATTGCAAATTGGCCCTTTTGGCCTTGTTCAAGGTTAAATATTCTTTTGAATCATGTTTATTAAAAACGAGGCCAAAAAGGCCAAGTTGCAAGAAAACCAAAGAATTCTAAAAATGGCGGCCATTTTGGAATAAGGTGTATGTAAACTTATAATAAATGCACAATGCCATCAAAGGAAGACCAGTGATACATGTACTTGAAGAAGAAGAACTGTGTTCATCTTTGCAGGCAGGTTTCTATACTTATTACTAGTATGAAACTTCCTTCAGTTCAAGGTTACCGTAGTAAATCCACTTTGCAGTTTTTTTTAATGCGAGAGGAAAAAGTGTATTTTACATCCATTTCTTTTAGCCCATCCCTTGGCAGCCTGGATGCAACAACCCCCTTCGTGGAATCCATGTTTGGCCAGAGCCAGACCCAGTTACTCTTAAAACAACGATGTACAAGGTAAATTTCAAGTGCTAGTTCCCTGCAGACACAATAAAACAATATAGTACCTCATTGAGCTGTTTGTTGAAGTGTTACATGTAATAATAATTTGAAGTTGCAGTGGGAGTTATTCCTTTGCTGAGGAAAATGTAACTTAAATTAGCAAGTGAATAATTAATTAATTTAGACATGGTTTGTGTTCCTCTGGTTTGAAGTGTAGGTAATTAAATAACGCATATTCAAAGTTTGGATGCAAGATCACTCATCAGGGGATGTGATCTTAGGTTGAAACAGGAGTCCTTTCATATGCAGGACACTTAATTGTAGTCAACTTTGTAGCATTAAGAACTTCCATTGTAAATCTAGGGAATTACTGGCAAATAGAATCGCAAGCCATTAAAACCCAAGGTCATATCTACAATCATGGACACTTGTCTTGCTTTATCTCAGTCCGGTACGCATTTTTGGGACTTCAGGCGCTTCCCCAATCAATGTTGGGCATAAAGTGGTCCACTTTCAGTCCTGCACACTGTTTTCACTTCATTTCCCCCAAGGAAAATTGAATGGGGTGGAGGGGGTTGCAAAAGAATCCAGTATATGCGATAAAAAGTGAGTTGAAAGATTAAGTGCTGGATTGTCTCAAGGAATTTGCCAATGATTTTAGACAGTATAACGTAGGATTGGAAAGTTGCATTTTTGCATTTGGTTATCTTTCTAAGCTCTAAACTAATTAATTTTGCCCTTCACTCCTCCTGGAGCATAGTCCACCAATAATAACTCTCCAGTCTCCTCTGTCCTGAGCTATCCTTTCAAGTTGTTTCAATCCATGTGTGTCCAGTCCTTTTAATGTCCTTTTCAAGCTCCTGCCACCTGGTGTTCCGTGGTCTCCCTCTCTTTCCTTGACCTTGGAGGTTCCAGTTCAGGGCTTGACGGCCAATGCTAGCTACCAGGTGGTGTCTGTAGCATATGGCCAAGCCATCTCGATCTCCTTGGTCGAATGTCCTCTTCCACTG
>NC_090874.1:53664596-53679596 GCF_036669935.1 Montipora foliosa | reverse complement strand
ATAACATCAGGGATGAAAATGTGGAGTTAAAGGAAGCAAAAACATCAGATGAAGAAGAAACAGACAGCAAAGCTGTGACTGATGACTCATCAGAAATGAAACCTGAAGAGGCTTGCCAATCCCTTGATGCTGAAGCTGTTTTTGCCACAGTTGAAGGACCCTTAATGGTAGATAAACGCCCTGTAAGATCCCAGAAAGTTTCTCTTGAACATGAGAACGTTATGGCTAACCCAGAAGAACAAACTTTGAATGATGATGCAAGGAAGACGAGCTTCAGTAAAGGTTTGTGCTGTGAGGAAACTGAATGTGTTGTCAATTCTGGTGGAGGAACTGCAGGGGCATCTGCTGAATTACAGGACATTGAGGGAGAGCAGCAGCCCATCTCACATCTTAAAACAGGTGAGGAAGCTACAGTACGATAAACTGCAATGTATTTGGAACTAATGTAGACTGCAAGCAGTCTCTCTTTTGCTCTAAATCGTTGAAATGAACGAACTGTTCAAAATGGCTGAAACTACTGGGCGCAAAGACTGTGGTTATGCCCGTGGTATTTGCGGCCTGCAGTTTCAGCCATTAAAAGTTCAATGTACGTGTGTCCGTACGCGTTCGTTCCAACGATTCTATAGCAAAAGAGATACTTTTGGCAGTCTAGAACTTTTGTTGTTTGTAAAGGACATTCCAAAAGACGGGCAAATTGATCGCATAATCTAAGGGGAAACAACTTTACACGAAATATAAGCTTGTAGTGCAGAATAACCATGTTACTGAGATTTATGTCTTCTTAAACGGTACTTTGGCTTCATTCACATGCACTACACAGTAAGAAAGTAATTAAATTGTTATAATGCCCAATATTGATTTTGCTTGCAGCCACATGGGGGTATCATAGGGAAGAGCTGAGCCTTGTTCCCTTCAGACAATAAAATTTCTTTGACAATTCTTTTTCAATAGAAGGAAACTGTTTGTTTGAAGTTGGCTCCCTCTAGTAAAATATAATGCAGTGAGGTGTTAAGTAATTTGTCAAAATAGAAAATTAAAGCATACTCAGAACCTTCAAAATGAAAGCTGAACTGTTTTATCCCCCATCTTTTAGTAGACCTGTAAACGCCTTTGCATTTCTGTGTTCCAATAACATTCCAGGATTGCCCGAATTAAGCAACCTATTGCAAGTTACTTGGAATATATACCTGACAAATGATATTCTGAAGATATAGATTTTCTCGATCATTTCAAACAAAAAATAATGAACTGATAGCTTTCTTCTTTATTTTTTCCACAGTTGCCAGTTTAAGGGGAAAATTGCCACCAAAGCCTCCTCGACAAAATGTGCTTAGAAAGAGGGCTGCCATTGCAAGTAGCAAATGTGAGTTAAACTCAGATATCATTGTTCACGACAATGGTAACGATCAAGAGGACCTGTAGCTTTTATTTGAATCTTTACACTGAAGAATTGTATCCACAAACATACATGTAAATTTTAAGAACAAGTTTGACTTGCATATTAGAAAGCATCACCTAAGTGGAATGTAAGTAACGCGCAGTTAAGCTTTTATTTGAATGGTGACGGACAGCTCAGGAGATAACTCACCAAGTGAACTTAAAAGTTTAAATCACCTTGCGTAGCATGATAATATACAGCACCACTCTGGGAAATACTGCACAGTAGCTTTGCACTTTTCTAGACTTAGTTTTGACCTGGTTACATATAACTTGCAAAAAGCTACTATTATCATTGAAGGCAACACAAGTTGCCATTGATAGTATTTTAAATTTCTGATTTATTTTGGTGCTATTTCTCAACAGTGTTCAAAAGCCGTTTAGAGATCTCAGCTTATGTTGCAGAAGAAAAGTTTACCCTGGATCAAGAAATTGATTCTTTGGGTAATGTCATTTTCAAAGTTGAGAAAGAGCTACTCAGTGGAATGAAATTTGCAGGTCAGTGAAGTGTTGATACATAATATGACATTTTATTTTGTTTCTGAAAATACATTTTACATGTATATTTATAGGCTAAGAGTTCCAGAGTGCTGTCTTGATCAAGACAAATCCTGGTCCCCTTTATAGTTCTTTTCATTTTTTATTATTGGTTCCAATATTTTAAGGAGACACTCAGAAAGTACTGCTCATTAATCGTTATGACATTACCATTGCTTATGTTCCAGAATGTCAGGAGGAATGCATTGGCTTGAAACAAGACTGGCTCAGCTTGAATAACTACCTGGATCAGCTTAATGCAAGGAAACAAAACCTTGAAATTCTGTAAGTTTTGTTTAAAATGAAAAAAAACTTGCAAGTGATAACTAAAATGACTTACTGGTTAACAGAGGAATAACATTAGTTCTATCTTCATACCTCTGTGACAATGATTCCTTCTTAATTTTAGTGAGCTGTCTGAAAATCTTGAACAAATTGTTAGCATGCTGAAGGCAGAGCTAAGATTGCTGTTTGAGATGGATGGTAAGTGAAGTGAGCTAAAAGGACTATTTTGCGTAACAACTTGGCAGAGAAAGCAATTATATGTACTCAAGTAAAGCTATGATCCTCGCAGTTATGGACGCAATTTTAGCAATTGCGTAGAGAAGCCTGAAAAATTCAGGACTTCAACGGGGATTTGAACCAGTGACGTTGCGATACCGGTGCGACACTCTAACCAACTGAGCTATGAAGCCACTGACATTGGGAGCTGGTCATTTGTGGGTTCTAATTTTCCCTTGAGGAATGAATCAATGAACGAATTGATATATGAAATGAATCATGTACTGTACTGCGGATATGAAATTAAATAAAGCTATGGTCATCGCAGTTGTGGACGCAATTTTAGCAACAGCATAGAGAAGCCTGAAAAATTCAGGACCGGTGTCACGAGGTCACGGGTTCAAACCCCGTTGAAGTCCTGAATTTTTTAGGCTTCTCTGTGCACAATTGCTAAAATTGCGTCCATAACTGCGAGGATTATAGCCTTATTTGGTTTCATATCCACAGTTCAGTATATGATTAATTTCATATATCATTTCATTCGTTAATTACATGTGTACGGTGTGCACGGTAATGTGAAGACGGAAAGCATCAGTAGCCTTGGTTCTACACTTCTAAAGTTTACATGAGTTGGAATGTTTTGTTTGTTTTTACAAATGTAGACTGGTGTAAATGTGATCGTAAGAGAGCTCAAGAGGCCAGTCTTCTCAGCCTTGTGCTCTCCCTTGATACCAAGAGGCGTGAGAACTATTGAACTGGTAAGGTCGGTGTTAAATACAACAGTGGCAATACATAACCACTTTTAAGAGATCTACCCTTGAGGTACATTTTCAACAAAAAGGGAAAAACGTTAAATTTTAATTTAGTCTAGCAGATTTTGAAGTCCAACCTGGTTAGGGGAGGTCAAGCCAGTTGGCTATTTTTTAATTATTACAAGCCTGAGCTCAGCCAAGGACAAGTTTTCAGACCTAATACTACCTACCTAGCTGCCATTGAAGTCTTTTGAACAATGCCAAGAGCCACTTCAAGTTAAGAAATCTACTTACAGACTTTTTAAGCTTGGTTTGTTCCCATAACAAACACACCTTTATCATTATGATATGATTTTCACAAAAATAATTTGAGTAAATATTAGAGATACCATGAAAAAAAAGGGAAAATGAAAAAGCTTCCAAGTATTATCTGAATATCATAACAGTTACAGCTGATGTGATAACAGAGAGTGAAGCACCTCGATGGAATTTGGTTGTCATACAATGTCTGTGAAAGTAATCCAGAGAGGGACGGTTGGCAGTGACTGACGTTTCGACAACCTCAGCAGAAGTCATCTTCAGAGTCAAGTGACGGTTGGAAATTCAAATGAATGTAGTGAAACGTCATGCAGTCACTGTCAACAGTCCTTCTCAGGACTACTTTCACCCAGAGGATCAAATTCCATCGAGGTATATAACTCCTGGGTCAAACCATTCCTATTTTAGAGGTCAAGAGTGCAAATTATTATATTGTTATTCTAGTGACCCACAAATTGAAGTTTTAGTACAGAATTGAGTATGAGTTTTTGTTGCAAAACACATCATATCGCATGTTAAGATTAAACGTTTTAGTTCAAAATTCCCAAATGCACAATTAAAGTAACATATATCCTTGGCTTGTACCGACGTCATGGCAGCCATGTTGGTGTACTGAACAATAGCAAAAATGTCTTTTGGGAATTTGGCTCTATTATTATGCAAAACACGAGCGACATTTTGCTTTTGTTTTGTACACTAACATGACCTTCTAATCACGTGAGTGCAAGCCAAGAATTAATTACCACCTTATTTTCAAATTCCTTTTTCTTTATTTTCAGGTCCTGTTCAATAGTTCAGTAATGTGTAAATAATTTATTGTAAGTAGTCCTTTTCCATCTGTACATTTAATTGTAAATATTTCTGAGTTAACTTACAGAGACCAAGTTAGAGTAAACTGCTTTAATACTGTCAGAAAATGTTTTTTCCTCACACTGCAGATTAGAATTTTCACTACAAAGCAAGTACGTTATTTCAAATTGCTACAGTTATTTAAATTAATGAAGTTGCGAAGACATAAATTGTATTTTTTTTGTTAAACAAAGACGTTTTGTCATAGCCTTTTGCAATTTTCATGTTTAAAGTGTCACAGATGTACAAGGAACAAACAAGTTTTTTTGTTTTGCGTAAAGCTTCAAATTTCCTTGTCTTTTAAATGCAAGAATTAAGAAAAATGTTTGTATTTTTAATACACTTGAAGAAGAGTGCTACATTACATTTTTTAGCAAATTATTTAACCAAAAAGCAATAATTTAAAATAAAGCAACAATCTCCTAATATATTTTCTTCTTTAAACAAATGTGCTGGTGTGCTTGATAACAAGATTCATTTAACATTTAAAAAAAACCTTTTGTTTTGCTCACATTTTACATTAAGTCAGTGAAGTCATTTTTCCGTGAGATCCTGGTTTGGTATTGTACAGTGACACGGATGCCATTTTATCTGTGATCTAATATTCCGTTTGTGTTTTCATCCAATTTGAAGCTAGGATTTTGATTCGTTAATAAATGACAGTGAAGCAATCACATTGGCTGCAGTTAAAGATACAGTTCAGTGATAAGTTGAAAAGGAATAGCTTTGTTATTGTTTTAAGACATCAAAATGCTCACTAAAAATGTGTATTATTCCCTTGTGCTGTCTTATAACGCTTTGATTAAGACCTAAACAGACATCTTGTAGAAAACAAACTGCCATCTACACACACTATGGTTCATGTTATTATGTTAAGACCAAAATGTTTTTGAAATTTTCTGTGCTCATTCTATACTTGCAAGTTAAAATTCTTCATCCGCAGCAAATCAAAAGTATTTCTCGCCTCAAGTCTTGACACGAGCAGATCTATTCAGATTATTTTATTTTCCATAGTTTTGTTACGTTTTGCATAAAAAAAATTCTACAAATCTGTTTGTTTTCTTTCTCTTTGAATTCATTTTTACGTTCTTTTACCACGATCTGCTAACTTTCTATTCTATTTTTTTCCTTGCTATGTGTTGCTCCCTTGCTTGCCTGTTTTGGTTTGTTGCTTACTTTAGTTGGTTGTGTTTTGTTGCCTGTTGTCTGTTGTGTGTTTTATGTTGCATTTTCATCCCATTAGGCGCTTTAATTTCGCAATTAGGTATTTTGCAATTGTAGAGCTTTTTTGCATTTCTCTGACTGCTTGTTTTCTCATTGTACTGTTGACGCTATCCTTGCTTTCATGTGCATTTCCGTTAGCCATTTTCTTTTGTAATTAGGTTCTTTTATAATTCTCAGCTTTCTTTCTTTTCTTTCTTTCTTCTTTTAATAAGTATTAGGTAGTATTTATTTATGTATTTTTTCAATTATAGGGTCTTTCTGATCTCTCCTCTTTTCTTATTCCTACTCACTTCATTTGTGTTTTTTTTTTCTCTTACTTTGTCCATTATTTGTCAACAGACAATAAAAAATAAACAAAACTGAACAACACAAAATTATGAAAAGATCAAGATTAACATCCCCTGCTTTGACCTTTTCCACTTTTTTTTCCTCGGATAGTGGTTACATCTGAACACATTATTTTTCTTGACACTGTTCTAAATATAGCTATAATTAAAGGTTGTCTTAAAACAATAACAGCAACAACAAAGTCACTTTTCAGACCATTTAACTTCATCGGGGCATTCATCACAGTCATTTATGAATAATCAATTTCATTCCTTATGATTGGATGAATTCCGAGACAGTTTGTTTGAACAGAGACAAAATTACTTTGAAATGTGTGGCAAGGACACCATTGTTGCACATGATCATGAAATCATGTGATAATCTAAGTGAGCAAAGGTGTGCCCGTTCCTTGTTGAGTATCAAGTATTTATGAGTCAATGAGTTAGTGCAGTTACCCTAACCCATAAAATGAAAGCTGAAATTTCATAGAGTCCTTAGGCCTAATCACTGAAACGAGGGCTTAGGCTTAATCAATAAATTATTGCTATTATGACTGTGAGTCTCATTGACTCATGACTCACTGACTCATTGACCATTTGACTCATAAATCATGGGACCTCTCCTTGTTACGTTTTCTGATGATTTTTTTTGTGACGGATGTTTATGCTGTATTTTCTATTTTCATGAGTTTTATCGTCCTTTACTTACTGTTGAGGTTCTTTTGAAATTTTTGTTTTTTTAAAATCAGTTTAGATTATTGCTTTTTGGATTCCTAGCAATATTACTTTGCTTTTAGACTTCTTGCTAAAACTAAATCTTCACTATTCAGTTCATAATTATGCATAAAGTAAATTTGATTCTTTGTTTTTTTGTGGAAAGTTGTAAATAAAAACAGAACTGTAACTACAACAGTTTGTGTCATATTTTGTTGTTTATTCCCGAGCGTATGGCAACTGAGGTGCTTTTGAACAACAAGTGACAACCCAATTGGAAACGTTTGCTGAGCAGAAAGTGCTGCCTTTATAATTCATCTGGAAATGGTTAGACTTCTCGCCAGCGCGGTGAATATATCTTCCTATAAGGAATTTCTCAACTAAACCCTTTTTCAGTAAATATAGATATAACCGTACTTAATATGCTGCAACATTTGATGAGAGACGCTACACATTAACATAAAATATTAGTAATGCTCTGCAGGAGTCGAAAGGACAGAAGACTAGTATGTTTAACTGTATGCAGGTAGCATATGAATAGGCCAGTTTCGTATTCTAACGGTTGATCTGGATCTAGCATGAAATGGAGGCTAATGCAGGCAAATTAATTTGCATTTGAAAAGATTTAATTCTGTCTAAAGGCATACGGTGGCCATGCTGAGTTACGATGGACGGACAACTTGTGTTTTACCCCACTGAAACCTGTTTTCACATGCATCAACTTGGCCCAGGTTATAAAATCTATTGTTCCTTTTAGCCAGCATAGACACTGCATAAGTAAAGTCTTATGGGGTAAAACGGGAGGTAATATGTTACATTTCATTGAATACCACACAAGCCAACATTTTCCAAAATTGGGGTGAATGAGTATTTGAGCCACTTTTGAAATTCAACTGATCAATCAGG
This sequence comes from Montipora foliosa, assembly GCF_036669935.1. NCBI lineage: Eukaryota > Metazoa > Cnidaria > Anthozoa > Scleractinia > Acroporidae > Montipora > Montipora foliosa. The sequence continues at coordinate 53,672,032 of NC_090874.1, read as the reverse complement.
TACGTATACCGGTATCAATCCTGTCCTTAGTTCTACAACAAGTCTCTTTGCTGTAGAAAAACTACCAGTAAGTAGTGCCTTGTTGCTTTAAGAACAAGTAGTTTGTTGTTGTTTTAAAGAGTAGTAGTTCTTTGAAGTAAGACTTCTTTGAGTAGTTCTTTGCTGTTTTAAGAACGAATAGTTTTTTGTTGCTTTAAAGAGTAGTAGTTCTTTGAAGTAAGACTTCTTTGAGTAGTTCTTTGCTGCTTTAAGAACGAGTAGTTTTTTGTTGCTTTAAGGAGTAGTAGCTCTCTAAAGTAAGACTTGTTTGAGTAGTTCCTTGCTGCTTTAAGAACGAGTAGTTTTTTGTTGCTTTAAGGAGTAGTAGTTTTTGAAGTAAGACTTGTTTGAGTAGTTCCTTGCTGCGTTAAGAACGAGTAGTTTTTTGTTGCTTTGAGGAGTAGTAGTTCTTTGAAGTAAGACTTCTTTGAGTAGTTCCTTGCTGCTTTAAGAACGAGTAGCTTTTTGTTTCTTTAAGGAGTAGTAGTTCTTTGAAGTAAGACTTCTTTGAGTAGTTCCTTGCTGCTTTAAGAACTAGGTGTTAGCATGTTTGCAGCATCGTTATTTTTGTGGAAATCATGGCCGGCTGCCATTTGTTGAACTAACTTACATAAATTTGGCGATTTGACAAGAATTCGTCATATTTGACGAATCGAAATCAGAAACCAGATTCGCCAACATGGCTGGCAACCACGCACTGAGCTTTACATACATTTGGATGTGAAAAAGTGAGACATTAAAACACGCTGACTTACTTCAGAATGCCGGAAATCGCGTTTCCGTGGACTAAAATTGCAAACTTTTCCTGGGGAGGATCCCCCCTACAGGGGCACTTTTAATCGAACCCCCTTTTGTAAAAACCTGGATCCGCCCCAGACCAGCAATTGTACATTACAGCATTGCTATCTGTGTCTCAAGATAATGGTTGCAGACCACCTATACAATAGTGGCCGGGTATTCCTAAGATGTAATGGTCGTTTTTGAAAAAAAATATTTTTGGACCAAATCAAGTTTTTAAACTTCATTTGGTTTAAATGTTTAAATGTTTAAATGTTTAAAAACAGTTATGCCACATTAACATAAATCTATTTTAGGTAAAAATAATATTTAAAGCCTCATTTACAATAGCAAGTTTTCCTTGGCAGTGTAAATGGAAAGATATGACAAGTTTTTCCTTGTCAAGTGTCCTTCTTCAAGGACACTTGTCAAGGAAAAATCAAATTTGTCAAGGACGATATTTGCTAGTATAAATTACGGACGTAACGATAGCAGAGTAACAATAACTCTCAAAAAAGAAACGATCGTTTTCAATTTACAAAACATGTTTCGACGTACTCATGTCATCTTCAGTTGCAAATGAGCTTTTCAACGGTTGTACATGTGAATTTATGTTAAGGTATGTTGCAAAATTACATGTCAGAACTTGCGTACAATTGTACGCAAGTTCTGACATGTAATTTTGCAACATACCTTAACATAAATTCAAATGTACAACCGTTGAAAAGCTCATTTGCAACTGAAGATGACATGAGTATGTCGAAACATGTTTTGTAAATTGAAAACGATAGTATAAATTACTTGTCAAGTGCACTTGTCAAGGAAAACTTGTCATATTTTTCATTTAAACTACCAAGGAAAACTTGTCAAGGAAAACTTGCTAGTGCAAATGAGGCTTAAATAATGGGAGAAAAATTTGTCTTCTTGAAAAAAAACCGTGAAGTATTCATGGTGACGTCAAAGGCAGTTCATTTGCATGCTAATAGCTCACGCAAAACAATAGAGGTTTTGCAAGGCAGCCATGTTGCATGGCAGGAACAATGAAAATGTTTTGCCTTAGAAAGAGCATTTGTTCCCATAGGAAAAAGAATCTATTGTTCCTGCCATGCAACATGGCTGCCGTGCAAAACTTAACTTCTATAGACCTTTTCACGATTTTTGACGCCATCTTGGCTAGGGGCCAAACACGGCTAAAATTAACGCCGCTACAAAGAGGTGGATTTCCACAGTGAAAGTTTCTTTTAAAAGACATTTATACAGAGATTATTTTCATGAAATATAAAGAAGAAGATCAGGCTACAAGGACCATAAACGTATTTTTAAGATTTCATACAAGCCCTTCTAATCAAGATCATGCAAATTGCCGCAAAATTTGAGGCCACGTGAGAAGATTTACATTTCTAATTTACCTTTGTCGTACCTTCCTTAATCGCCTTATTTTCTGTTGAATGAATGATATCAATAAAATTATTTAAATTAGTGGCAAAAGTTGGAAATTCGTCCCTTTTTAGCGGCGCTGCAGCTGTTCAAAGTCGACCAAAATCCCATACATTTACTGTAATTTTAGCCATGTGGCCCCCGGCCAAGATGGCGTCAAAAACATTCAAAGTCAAAAAAGACACAATTTGTTATTTTATTTTGCTCTTCTTTCATCTTTTTTCTTTGTTTTCGTTCATGGCTTTTAATTGTGACTGACTAATTCACACTGAATGCTTTTACGTAGTCAATGTTGAAAACTGTCCACTTGCAAAATTCTGTGCCAAGCAGTGCGCTCGCACCACCTTTGCGTGATCGTTGTTATGAATGAAATAACGAAAACAGCTGCTTATTAGTTCTGAGTGCACGATTGTAGCGCGATTTGCCGTTATCAAATTGCTACGGTGATTTGAGCTTGAAATTTAACCAAGGCTTAGTTAATCGGCGAGACAGGTTTAAACGTTTACACAGTAAATAAGCAAAAACAACACTTATGACTTTAGGATGACATGTGGGTTGTCCACAATCAGAGTTGCGTGGTAGAGTGGAATTGGATACTACTCTTTTTGAAATGTTATCTCGGGGATACTCGGGAAAGAATCGGAACCGTGTACTTATTCGGATACTCTGCAATTGTCGAAAAGAGGCACTCTCCCATAACAAATTTCTAGTTTCTAAAGAAACTGTGGTGCTGCGTCGGTGGGAGAGTGAAACAGGAAAATCTGACGAAGGGGTAACGCTCGAAACATCAGCTTTCCAAAATCGTTGACGGTGGTTATTCGACCTTTATCAAATGATAAAACCAAATTTTTCCATTCTCCCATAACGCTTCATGGTTATTTAACCTCGCTTTGAGCAGGCTACCAAGTCTCTCACGTATGACCGAACACTTTATGATAAAAGCCCAAAACTTGACAACTCTTTCCATGGTATTGTTCAGAGCAGTCTGAAAATCATCCGTTCTATTTCTGCTATCGCAGACGGTAAATAGACCAACCTCCTTAAAGAAAATACATAATCGGCGAAAGCACAGGAAAAACTGGTTGATGCGTTGACTTGTTTTTGTCAGTTTCTGCTTCATTGACTAAAAAGGGTGCTACATTTGACATTTGAGCTCTATGGACGTCATAAAGATCGCCAAATGTTACTCCTCCAGTGTTTAATTTTAGTGGATTTTAAAGTAGACTTTTCTAAGAAAAGAAGTGTTCGAGAACAAAGCCACTGTTTAATGGAGTTAGAGGAAGCTTCCTTATGATTTATTTGATGGATTGAGCCGATAAACATTAATTAAACTTCAATATACGTAAAAGGGAAACATGATATTGGGTTTTACAGCCCATGTCCTTGTTTCTCTCAATTGAGAACCAAACCGTCTTAGTATTGCTGCGGTGGTTTTTCGATGAAGACGTTTAAAAGCACTTAATCATAACTTTAGAATTATTAGTGGTTTTGCAACAACATAATGGCATCGAGCTTTCACCTCGTCGACTACCGGGTTGTATCTACCGTGACGTCAAACTATTGGCATCTGCTTCGGAGGCAAGAAGCAAGTTCTTCCTTGTTTTGATCATTGGCAATCAATGCATGCAGGGTCACAAATTGAGGTGGAAAGGAATAGCTGGTCTGCTTCGATTGTTTATGTACATTTGTAAGTAGGTTAAAGAAAAAATTGTTTATGTTTCTTGTAGCAATGTAACCTTTTTAAAAAATAAAGTACTGTCAGCAAGCCAAAATATGGGAATTCGTGTAAGCGTTTACACAGTAAATCAGCAAAAACACAACATTTGTAACTTTAAGATGATGGAAAAAAGTGACAGGTACACGTGCAGTGAGTTGTTCCACAATCAGAGTTACATGGTAGATAGAGATTACTTCATGGAAAATGCGGGCGTACGATTTTTATTCACGAGTTGACAAGTATCAGAAAACGAACGATCAACCGCTGGAATAAATTCCATTTTCCTGTCTTCGACCTTCCTTTTCAAAAGTCGTTCAAGCAATCGTACATCTCGTTCAGTTTTTTGAGCGGCATTTCTGTTTTCTTGTTTTAAAATAAATTTCTCAACTGAGCAAACAGAAGCAAACCTTCCCTCGGCTCGGCCATTTTTCACAGCGCGCGTTTTTTGTGCAACGGCTGTCGGATGACGTTCCATTCGATACGTTCATTCATCACTAGTGAAATTTCGTCGTACCCGTTGCTGATTGGACGAACGATATTTCTTCACAGTGAAATTTTGTCGTTCGTGTTCCTGATTGGCTACATTTAGAATCAGTACGAATTTTATTCCATGTGATTTTCGTGGATAAATCTCAGTACCTATGAAATAAAGTGGAATTGGACACTACTCTTTTTCAAAGAGATGTATTTCGGATGTTGTCTCGGGGATACCCGGAAAAGAATCGAAACTTTATACTTGTTCGAACACTCTGCACCCACACTTCCTCTATACGCTTTGACGAAGGGCTAACGCTAGAAACGTCAGCTTTACAAATCGTTCACGTTGGTAATTCGACCTTTATCAACACGTTTGATGAAACCAAATTTCCCCATTCTCCCATAACGCTTCATGGTTATTTTTAAAACCTCCCTTTGAGCAGGCTCCCCAGTCTCTCACGTTTGACCGAACATGTTACGATAAAAGCCCAAATGTTGACAACTCTTTCCATGGTATTGTTAAGAGCAGTCTGAAAATCATCCGTTCTATTCCTGCTACCGCAGACGGTAAATGGACCAACCTGCTTAAAGAAAATACATAATCGGCGAAAGCACAGGAAAAATCAGGTTGATGGGTTGACTTGTTTTGTCACTTTCTGCTTCATTGACTAAAAGGAAGGAAAATATGCAAAGAGTCCTTTGACATTTCAACTCTATAGAGGCCATAAAGACCGGCAAATGTTACTCTTCCAGTGTTTAATTTTAGTGGATTTTAAAGTAGGCTTTTCTTAACCTAAGACATGAAGTGTTCGAGAACAAAGCCACTGTTAAATGGAGTTAGAGGAAGCTTCCTTATGACTTATTTGATGGAAAGGAAAGGAAAGGAAAGGAAAGGAAAGGAAAGGAAAGGAAAGAAACTTTATTTAAGTGTCTGGATATTCTAGCGCTGGAGCACTAATTGGGGACACTGTAAACTTAAATTAACAATGAAAGAAAATCAAGTCAAATTAGGGTAATTAATCAGTTAATTAATTAAACTTCAATATACCGGTACCTAAAAAAGGTAAACATGATATTGGGTTGTACAGCCCATGTCCTTGTTTGTCTCAATTGAGCAGCAAACCGACTTAGTATTGCTGCTGTGGTTTTTCGATGAAGACGTTTAAAAGCACTTAATCATAACTTTAGAAGTGTTTTTTCAACAACACAATGGCATCGAACTTTCACCTTATCGACTACCGGATTGTTTTCGTCAAAACAAACCCACCGTGACGTCAAACTATTAGCATCTGCCTCGGAGGCAAGAAGCAAGTTCTTCCTTGTTTTGATCATTTGCAATCAACACATGCAGGGTCACAAATGGAGATGGAAAGGAATAGCTGGTCTGCTTCAATTGTTTGTTTAACATTTTTTGGTAGGTTAAGTACAAAATTGTTCATGTTTCTTGTAGCAATGTAATGTTTTTAAAAAATAGAGCACAACAAGCCAAAGTGTGGGAATTCGTTTAACGTTCATGCCAGCGAAATCCCTTCTTCTTTATTACCTCTGAGGAAAAACTGACACGTAACGTTAACCCAAGATACTTTGATTTTATCATGTTTTTTTTTAAGTTTATGTAAGCCTTACGTATGCTGCAAAACAACTTAAGGTGTCTCAAAATAATTTTAACACATAAAAGACACTCTCTCTAGATCGAATGACGCCACAACACTGTATCTTGTAACAGCAATGTTATGGTGCCATATGAAACACCGATTATTTCTGAACAAGATATGATCATTATTGTAATGTAATAAGTTACCTTCGCAACGGGAAGGTTCAGCAAAAACACCCTATACTTTGGATTTAGTTGTTCATATCTCAAAAACAAACTCGGTGACCCCCCATTTTTAATCGATGAAAAGTGATAAGAAGGCCACGGTAAAATTTCGGCAAAGTTTAAAAGAATTGTGTACAGCCGATTCAGAATCACCTTATAAAAATCACAGAATTAAGGTGGCTCTGAATCCGCTATACAGAATTTATTTAAACGTTTCATCTTGCCCTTCTGATTACCTTTGAGAAATAAAAAATGGGGGTCACGAAGTTCGTTTCTAAGGGATAAGGATCTAAAGACAAAATAAATAGTGTTTTTACCGGGCTTGCCCGTTGCCACGGTGACATATTACGTCACAATATTGACTGTATCTTGTTCAGCAATAGTTCGTGTTTCATTTGGTACCACAATATTGTACATGATACACCGTTGTGGTACCGATCCTTCTAATGAGAGGGTTTAAGTTCTTTTACGCAAAAGTAATAGTTTGAAAATCTAAACGAGAGCTTGCACACTTTCTTGACTATGTTTCGATGCGATAACTTGGATGCTACGTTTGCTCTTTATTAGAAGAAAGAATTTTATTTTTAAACTGATTATTTTTCTCAAAGTCCTGAATAACGTTTCTTATCGCTAATCAAATGATTGGTCAGTGTTCCTCATGCGAATACAATCTGTTTTATTCACCTAAACATACAAAAAGAAAAGCAGCAGTGACTTTAATTTGCATTCTCTTTCATTTCCTTTCGTTCTCAAACAGTCCTAAACTTTCTGCTGTGCGTGAAAGCACAGTGTGATCCGAATGGTGTGTCTTAAGTGGAAGCTTTTCCAGTCCAAACTATCCGTCTGATTATCCTAACAGCGAGACTTGTCGATGGATAATTTCTGTTCCGCAAGGCTCTCGAATCCGGCTCGATTTCACGACATTTATTTTGGAAACCTGTTTGGTGTCTTGTTCGTGTGATCACGTCATAATAAGGGATGGCAGCGCTGACAATTCGCCAAAGTTGGGAGAATTTTGCGGGAACAACAGACCTCCGCCAACTTATTCAAGTGGAAGGTACATGTGGGTGGAATTTGACAGTGATCTAAGATCGAACGACCAAGGGTTTTTAGCGACATACACTGCTATAGGTGAGAACCTAGGAACAGTGTAGCTTTAACGAGGCTCGA
>NC_090874.1:53634596-53662096 GCF_036669935.1 Montipora foliosa | reverse complement strand
ATGCTCATTTAGTCTGACAATTGCTTGCCATATATTAAGAGTATAGGAAAGAATTGGGGTTTAACATAGAATTGATTCTTCCTGATAATTGAGATCTACGGGAAAGACACTCAGGATTCTTTCTTTTTTGTTATCTTAAATCACATTTCTAAGTTAGAGGTGAGTCAAGTTCATGTAATTTCACACCAGAGAGTAAGGAGGTGTCTGTGTATATCGAGAGGGTATATAGCATCAATGCTGACCCTCCCAAAGCCACCATCAGTATAACAACTTTTTTCTCATTTCAGCCGTAACTTCACAGCCGACCGTAACTACACAGCCTCCCGTAACTTCACAGCCTCCTGTAACTTCACAGCCTCCCATATGTAATCCGAATGCCGTGCCTCTCACTGGTTCGAGCGGCAGTTTTTCCAGTCCAAACTATCCATCTGACTATCCAAACAGCGAGACTTGTCGGTGGATTATTTCTGTTCCGCAAGGTTATATAGTCCGGCTTGAGTTCTCGACATTCATTTTAGAAAGCTGTGTGGAGTCTTGTTCGTGTGATCACGTCATAATAAGGGATGGCAGCGCTGAAGACTCGCCAAAGTTGGGTGAATTTTGCGGGGACAACAGACCTCCGACAGTTTATTCAAGTGATCGGTACATGTGGGTGGAATTTGAAAGTGATCGAACATTTAACGACACAGGGTTTTCAGCAACATACACCGGTAAGTATCTAGGAACAGTATACGTTTAACGAGGCTCGAAAGGGTTTTCCACAATCAAAAGTGGGTTTCCAATTGAAAAGGATTACCGTGACGTCACTGTCGGTGCTTTAGCAGGAAAGCGGTTTGATATTTCACTAACTATTGTCAGACTACCTTTGGGGGTTGCTGCGAGTCCCCAACTTTTGCCCTGGCAACGGTACACCACTGCCTTAAGACCGTCTAAAATATATTGTAAATCTAAGCCGATGCCATGATGGTTTCTTTTTTTTCAAATTCCGAAAATTCATTTCTTTTACCTTGAAAGTAGTATGAGAGAAATTTACCGAGAAGAACTCTAGTTGAGTTAGTTACCAAAACTCTGCTGGAAATTTCCAAGAAATAGATATCTTTTAAGGAGCCTAGAAATAGCTTCCCCATTTTTCACACTTATCATATACGCGGCAAAATTACTGGAAAACTGATTGGCTGAGAGCATTTTTCCTTAATCACTAGGGCACTTTTGGTAATCAAGAGAGCATAATTCTTGATCCTAATTGGTTGACGTTGCTTATTCAGAGCAAGTAAAGTTATAAAAGAATCTTCTTCCAGATTAAACTACTTTTTTGTCCTCATATAAAATACATTTTAAGCGATGTTTCTGTTGACAGCATCGATTTCTTGAATTTAACTTTAACCGAATGGGAGCGTGTTGATTGTCCGGCATGCATTTGTCGTGGCACTGAACGGGCTTCTCTCAATAATTTTGCCCTGTTTGTGATAAACATTTAATCGCAATGTGCCCTCGTGCAATTAAGGATTTTAATTTCACTTGTATTTTCAAAGTTTTCCAAATTTGCCTTCGTCGCTTGGCGACAAATAAACACAATCTGTTCTTTGATGTAGTTAGGGTAATCATATCAATACGAAATTTGACCAGGGTATTAAGGGTACCCATCAAAGCTTACTCACATCACATCTTCCTCCAAAATACTGTTGCCATGGAAACGACATAATGCATTTCTTTGAGCCTTAAATCAACATGTATTGTCTTTGAAAAAAAGGGACGGTGAAATCTTCCCATTGGGAGTTACCAGATAATGTTAGATATACCCTCTAAGATATTTTTTACTACGATCAAAAAACCACTTCCTTTTTTTCTTCAGATGTTAAAAGTGTGATTGCTTAAAACTTAACTGGCAAAATTTTGAGCTTTGATTTTTATCCAAAGACTGTTTATTTTGAGTGTAAGTTTTGGATTTCACGGTCCACCATTGCTCACGTTCAAAACTGACCGATTGGACCTCAGGGGGGCTGGATCTAGGGAAAGTGACGTCATTTACTCACTAGCTTGAAATTTCAACTTGTAAACATGCAAAACACGATTTGAAAAGTCTGAAAACCCGAAACTCCAGTGCTGCATATTAATTCATCAGCGTCCACACATATTGCATTCTTGAACTGTCGAGTCTTTGACGTCATTTTTCCTCGATCCAGCTCTCTTAAGATTTTAAAGTTAGTAATGGCGGACCATTAAATATGAAAATTCCAGTTCCCTTTATGCACTAGTCAGCGTGATATAACAGCTGGATAATGGTATAACAGCACAGGGGGCTCTCATATGCGACTAGATACCCAAAATAATACATGTGAGGTGATCTCCTTTGCTGGAACTCAATCCTGTAAAAGAAGTCAGCACTGTTTCTTCAATAGGCATATGATTACTCTTTACCACATCCTTTACAAAGAGCTGTACCATGTGTTCGAAGTTCCCAGTACAGGTGACAGGGTCTTTTTGAGTAGTACTATGGGGGAATATAGACCGGTTTTGAAACAAGCGTTCTGATTGGTTGATCCCGATACAACGAGGCTTCTGATTGGTGGAAATTTTTGGGGTCCGCCATTATCACGTGCACACGTGAACAGGATTGGTTGAGACGTGGGGTCAAAGTCCATGTGACGTCATAATTGGGGGACATCATCGAAAGTATGTTTGGAATGTGGAGCGAGATCCGGGGGGAACATCAAGACAAACTAGTGTTTTGTTTTTCTCGAATCATCAACGGTTTAATGAACAAACAAACTTATTTACAAGCGGGAACGTGTGAGGAGACCTGGTGTCGACTCGTCCCTTAAGCAAATAGGTCAGCCAAAACTTGAGCAAGATCCAGATCCTCTTCGGTGAACCGTTCGTAACCGTAAGGGTAGGTCTGGGCCGTGGTGGGATCCAGGACCCGTTTGGAGTAGACGAGCCGGTAATCCTTGTGAGAAGGTTGGGTTTCTAAGGTGTAGGTCTTGGCATTTCTTTGAATGGTGTGAGATTGCGTGACACGGGTGGTACGCGGTTGGTCTAGAGGACGATGTAATTCATCCAGAGTGTTTTGACGCAAGACATCGTAATTCAGTTGAGTCATCCCTTCGACGTTGAGGGAGAAACCGCGGACCTTGCATACGATGTGTCCGTTCTTGGTCTTGTAACCGTAGTTCTTAGGACCGCCCGAGCAGAATTCTACAATGTGATCGCCCGCATCCAATTCATCCTTGAAGTCGCCGAGATAAGCGCCTCGTGGAGGATCCAAAGGTGGGTCGCCAGGACGATGGAGATAGACGACTGAGTCGGTGTCGAAGTAGAGGACGCGTTCACCGAGATGATCGAGGGCTCGATAGAGACGGAGTCGGGCATGACAGGTAGTGAAGGCGGCTATGAAGATGTTGAGATTGGGTGAAGGCAGGACATCGTGTGTTTGGAGTTTGTAATGGACTTCGACCCGGTCTTCGGTCAGGGAACTGACGTAACGGACATCGTGTTGATCGCTGTCGAGGAACTCGATGAACGATTGAGGTTCGGTGAATTCTCGGACCTGAGTCTTGTTGATCCGTTGCCCGAACTTGCCCCACATGGAGTTGAGCATCATCTTAGCCAGGGCTCGGAGTCCAGGGTTCTTTGCGATCTTGGTGGGATCGAGACGAATGCCTTCCCGAGCATAGTAGGCATCGATGTGAGCTTGTTTTTGAGCAGGGGTGGTACATCCTTCGGGCCAACCGCTGGCTTCTTCTTTGATTTGGAGCCACGTGTTCACGTAGGATTGGAAGAGTCCCGTACGTTGCTGATCGAAATGCCATACTTCGTGGACGTATTGAATGACGTAACCTTTCTGTACAGCCATGTCGAGTTCGGGGGTGCACCAGGTACCGACGAGAACACGTTCTTCGTCCGTGTGATGACAGGCATGCGTCTTTTCCAAAAGAGGTTTGGAAATGTTCTCTTCGACGCAGGTACGACATAAGGGAAATGTGAGTTTGTCGTGACTGCGGTAAGGCAATACGGGATGGTAGAGACGTTGGGGTGGAAGGACGGTGCATTTGGCCAAACCAAAATAAGGCGAGAGATCGGTGGTGTCGGGTTCGTAGAGGAAGGTGGGATGTCCCAAGGGATAGGTGCCGTACTTGTTGACCCAAGGATACAAGGACGTGTAATCGTCGTATCGGATCTCTTCCTCCTTCTCCTCGTCGACGTGCGCGTAGAGACGTACGGCATTGGTCCGACCTCCGTAAAAAGCGTCGCGTGGTTCCAGGGGGGCTTGGAGGTGTTGACGGGCTAGAAAGTCTTTGATGTCCTGGTTGGTTTGTTTGAGGGCGTTCCAGGTACATTCCCACATGGTCACGACTTGGTACCCACGGTTGATGAGGAACGTACGTTTCTTGTCGACGAGAGCACGGACCTCGTCCATGGTGCGATCGAGTAAGGTCGGATGTACGTCGGTGCGTTGGGGATGACAAGTCCGACATCCGTGCCAGAAACACCCGCAGAATTCGTAAACGGTCTTGGTATCGGCATCGTAACCGTCGACCGTGTATCGGGTACCGGGAATGCGGTACTCGCCTTCGTTCCGAGCATGCTGGATACGTTGACGATGCAAGGGATGATACGCGTCGTACTGTCCGTAGGCACGAGCTAGGGCTTCGTGGTTCTCGTGGTCTTCCGGCGAGAGGGCCAGGTAGGCTCGTTGTCGTAGATGGTGTTCGTTCCAAGTCAACCATTCCATGGAGGCTTGGGAATGATTGACACGACCTCGCCATCCTAGGAGAGGTTCGGAAGCGATGGTCTCTTCTTCCATACAGTGCATACGCAAGTAGCGATTGCAGGCAGAGGCGACGGTCATTTGCTCAAAGGGATTGAATTCAGCACGTGCTTGAAAATCCCGCATGAACGTGAGACATCCTTGTTTCAAGAGTTTCACGTCCGATTGGCAGTAGGCTAAGAGTTCGGCTTGGAAATCAAAGACGACTTGTCGTGCTGCTTGGTCGTCGTACCAGGTATCGAAATCGCGACGTTTCTTGACGGACATGCCGTCGGGCATGTAGAAGGCTTTGTCGGGAAGTCGGCCTACATACGTCTGATGTTCGGGGGTGTTGAACAGATGTGGAAAGTATCCTTTCTTGAGCTCGGTGAGCCCGAACGTCTTGGGGAAATCGCTCAGCGGCATCTGGAAGAAGGAGAGCGAATCGATGAAGCGTATGGTCGTGTGTTCGTGAGGGTAGGTGAGTTGGAGGACTTTCCCACCGTTTCGTATTTGGTCCAGGTCTCTCTTTTGCCGGTGGAGTTCATCGATGATGGGATAACTGTCATACCCTTTGAAATTATGAGCGATGACTGTTAGGGGTCGCATTCCGTTTTCGGTGAGGGTTTCTAACCATTCCAGAAAATGAAAGAGACAGTCATCTCCTTGGAACGAGACGGGAGGATCGTCGTCGTCTTCTGTTTCGGCCACCACCAGATTGGGCACGTGACGTCCCTCGACTTGCATACTCTCAATGTCAAAGAAAACGTGCAAGGGTGGTTCCTCATCGTCCTCCTCGTCGTCGTCTTCGTTATCGCCCGCCAGGAAAGCGTGCAAGCCAGCGGCCTCGTTTTCTAAGAGAGGCGCCAGTCCTTGGTTCAGGATCCTTTGGAAAGAGAGTCGCTGTCGTGTCAAACGTCGTTCTTCGGCGGGGGTCATTTCGACTTGTAAGAAACATCGATGGGCATGGACGTCGACGTGTTTCTTGCAGCACGAACATTTCCGATACCCGCACCGATGAGTTCGGATCTCTTTGAGACCACGTAACGTGTGGTGACATTCTTTGCACTGACGACGGGTGGCACAGACGGAAGGATGTTCAGGATCCGCGGGTTGACCGGCGTGGGTCTTGGTCCGATGGGATTGGAGACACGTGTCTCCGTAGAAAGAACGTCCACAGAGAATACAGGGTGTCTGAGCCGAGCGGTACTGTCGGTAGGCCTCGGTATAATCAGGACATCCGTTTTGCAAGCAGGCTCCGCAATGATGGGTTCGATTGTTACGACAGGCGTGCTGACCCAAATGATGGTAGGCTTGGAAACATTGGCTGCAAAAGTAATCTTGACCGAAGAAACCAGGTAAGGAAGATAAGGCATCGTAATGACCGTCTTCGTGTAAGAGTCCTAACAATGTGCCCCCGCGACCGTAAGCAAAACAAGCATAAGCGCGGTTGGCATCTACGACCACGAGGGTGTAGTCTTGAAGACTGGGAGCGGTGACGAGTTGTTGAAGTTGTTCGGGACCGCAGGGTTGAGGAGGAAGACCGACTTCCTCTAGAAGTTCTTGAGCCGCTCGTGTGATGCGACGATGGTTCCATTGGGTCCATTGTCGGCGACGTCGAGGATCGTCTCGATGTTGATGGACCCCTCGAGCCAGAGCGATGGCACGTGGACAGCATAGATTCTGGTCATCCTGCGGAACACGTAAGACACAGCGCTTGAATTCTCTGAGACGCGTCGACGCTTGATGCCCTGGTAAATGTTTTCTTTTGTAACCGGAACCGGTGGGAGCCCCGCGTACGTGAACGAAGGAGAGGGTGAAGGAATCGTCCATTTCAAATTGTTCGTTCGAGTTGAGCATGTGGGAAAGATTCCCAAGTAAAGCATCCACGCGCGGACCTTGAGCGCGCCATTCTCCGGCCCGCAGTCCCCAACCGTTGTAGGCATTGGCGATACGATTGGAGGATAGAGCGATGTAAATGCGGTCGCCATCGGGAATGTCTTGATCGTTGATTAAGTCATCTAGAGCGGTACGAAGACCTTGCACGAGGGCATCCGTCAGACGTTGTCGGGGGATGAACGCTCCGATCTGTCGAGGGCGAAGTTGAAAGACGCGTTCACGAACACCGAGACGGACACTACGTCGTTCCACCACAGGGAGTCTTTCAAAGACGAAACGTCCTGGAGCAGCACCTCCAATTTGTTCAAACTCGTCGAGTGCTTCAACCAAGTCACTGTCACTATCACTATCCATGATGAGATGTTTTTGCTTGAAAAAGACGGTGTGTCTTTTATAGAGAAAGAGTCACCTTGAAAGACCTTGACGTGTACCCTAGATGGACCAATCCGGAGCGAGATAGGTCTCCTGGGGGGATGGGGGGGTATCCCCCAGAGAGTCATGTGACCCCTTAGGAGCACGGGGATTGGTGGAACGATTCCTGTTAAGTAGTCCGATCGAGTGAGGAGTCTCAGAAAAGTCATGGCATCCGAACCCAAGAGACGTGTGCTGGAGATGGCAGTCGCCAGACGTACTATGGAGGTGGAGCAAGACCCAGAGTATGAGCAAGAGGTTTGGGTCAAGCAAGAGAATGGCCGTTGGCGAAAAGAAGGCCGGATTACCAAGAAGACTCCGGCGACCCGAGACGAGGCTTCGTATTGGGATTTGTTGCCTCCTGAAGTACGTCAATATGTATTGAAGACTCGAGATCGAGAGGAGGAGAAGGAACGAGAGAAGGACCGGAGGGAACGTTGGGAACCCATTCACGAAGAGTTACTCCGTCTACCACGTTGCGCTCAACATGGCACGGTACGTACCGGTTATTTGTATTGGGTGGAAATCGAAGCGGATCTGATAGATTCGTTTATTGTGTTTGATGTCTTTTAGATGACGGCGACGTACGTAGGAGAATCGACTATCGTCTTTGAATGCGGACCGTGCCGACGGTTTCCCCCTGGGGGTAATCCTGCGGGAAGCCGACGCATGAAATGTCGGTATTGTCTTTTGGGCGTGATGAGTTGTCCGGGGTATCGGTATTGTACGGGCAGGTTTCGGTCTCGTCGTCCAGAAGGGATGGTCGTGTGTCGTTGGTGTCGATGGCCCGTCTACAGGAGAGAACTTTTGTGTATGCCGTTTCGATCTCCTCATTGTCGTTGTTTTCTTGTAGGTCATGGTGGTCACTAGGTCGGACGATCATCAGGTCGAATGGGAATGTCGTTGCAGTTATGTGGAACTGACGTGTAGACAATGGGACTGTAATTGTGCGCTTTCATACCATTCTTACCGTCGTCCGGGATGTTTGATTTGTACCTGTGACGTGGGTTATGGGTTTCCACCGTGTCGTCATGATTTGGGGGACTGGTGTTATTTGTGTCAGGGACATAATTGGACCCACAGATCTTGTTCTCTTTCGTAGATGATTTGTCGATTGGAGCAAACATTAGATGCGAGGATCTCGAAATGGGTATGGAGAGAGGATCGTTGGGTGTGGCAACGGAGACGACCCCGGAGAACGGAGGAGCAGCGTCGATGGAGGCGTTGTTATTTGAGGGAGATTCTAAGATAGATCGTTTTTTCTTTTGTAGGTGATTTGTCAATTTGAGGATATGTTTGGGGATGAGAGGCTATCGAGATGGGTATGGAGGAATGGTTATTGGATGTGGCGACGGGCACGTCCTCCGAGAACAATGAAGCAATTTCGATGGAGGCAACGTTATGTGAATGAGATTCTGAGATAGGTCTTTATTTTTTTTTGATTAGATGGTGGTGCAGGAACATAGGGCCCGTCAAGGGTACCCGCCGAAGGAACAATGGGTTTGGATCAAGTGGGTGTGTATGCGGAGTGTGCGTTGTACGGAGACTGCCGCTACATGCCTTCATTGTTTGAAACGTTTGGATGTCAATCACCTTCGTTGTCTATGTTACGGATGTCTCATTCGTTGTCGATGTGATGGGTTGAAAGTCTCCTACGGACGTCGTCGTTGTCATTCGGGTGGTCGTGTATCTGCATATACTTTTCACGAATCTCCTTATTATGGTAACCGTGCCGTCATGTTTCCTTGACAGGGACCATGGTTTCCGTCCATCTTTCCAGACTTTGCTCCGCCTGGACGTTGTACTTCTTATGGATACGGATCGTGTACGTCTTATTGCTTTCGTCTTAGGGGTACGGGTCTCTATTGGGACGGGATACTGATTCGAACGTTTCGTTCTCTTTATTATCGTTAGACTTGGTGTATCCTTAGATGTACCACTCGCTTTTCATTGGAGAGGGGTTGGACGGTAAAAGAACTGGACATTATAGCAGAGTTATGGAGGGCGGTCGGTACTCATGGGCGTATTCGTCGTCGCCGTCGTCGCCGATAGTCGATTCTCCTATGAACGTGGATGTCATTTTTTTTCTGTTTAGACTTGGTGCAGTCTGCCTACTTTAGGATCGTACAGTGGACCTCGTACCTCCAAACAAGAGCTTGTTTATTTCCGAGTCTGGTCAGATATTAAAGACGAAGTCAATCGACAACAAATTAATGGCGCCGTTCATATTCTTTTGTAGTTCATGACGGTGTTTGCCAATGGGGAAGGGTTCACGTTTTGGGATTCGCCTTGTTGTTCGTATGGACCCATTACATGTATGTATTGTCTTGATCGACTCAATGACCAACGAACGAACATAGCACCACAGGAGCATGCACGACATTGTCAGGGGACCTACCAACGTCGTAGGGAAAAATCGTCTGCGGTCGAGAGATCTTATACCCTCGTGTGGAATGATGATCGTTATCAGATGCGCGTTTTATGGGAACTAACACCTCGATGTACTGTGGATTTTTCGTAGATTATGGTCCGTGCCGACCGATGTTTTTGTACGTGGAGTGGTCGCTTTCATGTGCACGAGAGACGACCCTATACACCCGAGGTTCGATTCATGTTACTGGAGGAACGTTTGACAGGCCTTTCTTTGTTTATGTTTTAGTTGCTGATCAAGACTAGATCTTGTCCACGTATTTGTGGGGTCTGTGAGTTTGGCGAATATACGATGGTGGAACGTTTGCAACGTATCGACAAGTATATTGCGGCTTATGGATTGTACAACAGGGACGTCATGCCATGTATCTCGTGGGCTACCTTTGGACTCGACGAATACGACGACGACGAGTACGAGTACCAGATTCGATATGATTATTATGTGGATCCGCCGTATTGGCGTCGTCGAAGGATGGTGCGCGGGGGTGATGGGGCATTTCGATTTCAATATGTGGGAGGATATGTGATTTTGCGGAGACGTTGGCCTCTGCTTATCTAGACACGTTTATCATTCGTTCCAGATCCAGATCCAGATCCATGCGGCTCTTTTTGATATATGTTGTTCCACCCAACACTGGTTGAGGAGGTCATGGAGATGTGCAGCGATATGGCGTCTTCGTCACTATCGTATGAAAAGAGGAACTGATGGACATTTTCATTTCTATTGCAGTTCCAATTACCCCCGGCACGGCGTCACCTGAGAGCGGTTGCACTGTATGGGCAGTTACTTTGTTGTGCGACAGCGCATGCCCTTCGTGAAGCCTGGCGTTATCGGAGACAACCCCTGTGGCACCCGGAAAAACAGATCAAGAAGAACCAAAAGACGGGACATTTTTATTTTGTACCTTTTATTGACATTTACGGTCCTTACCGTCGTCGGACAAGAATATTCAATCGTAAATTTCGTTCAAAAATGTTTGTCAAATTAAAGTTTGAGTTTACGTTTCATTTGCATGATTTTCTTGACCACTTTCTCCGTCTTCTTCTTTTTGCCTGGGAGGTTACTGATAGCCCGAATCATCTTGTCGTCGGCTTTCCACTTGTCCTGTAAGTTTCTGGCCTTGGCATAATCCATGTCGTGGGTCTTGGCAATCTTGTCCAAACGATTGATGCCAGGATCCCCTCGTTTGAGTCGTTTGGCCAATTTGGTGCCAGGACCCATGTACTGATAGCCCGGCCAATGAAACTCGATCCCGGTCTTGGCCAGAGCCTTCTGCACGTCAAATTTGCCACCTCGCTGACGTCGTCGTCGCTGGCGTCGCCGTCTCTTAGTAGTCCTCGCCATCCAAACGTCGTTTGAGTTTCTTATCGAAATCCAACCAACCGGGTGGGCGTTGTAATTTATCTGTTTCGGTGGGACGTCGGCGACCTGATGTCTTCTTACGAATCTTTTTTTTGACCGATTGAGCGGTCGTCTCTGCATAGTCGGCCACGCTGCTTCCCATCATCCTGGGATCTCCTTGAAATGGAAGCTGTCCCCAATCGACGGAGGGAACCTGTGTCTTGGGGGGCGACTTTTTCTTCTTCTTTTTGGGTGGGGCTGCTTTGGGTTGAGTGATGAATCGAAGTCGTTTTTTAGCTTTAGGGGGTACCGAGGGTGTGGTCTCGGGTGTGTCCTTCTTTTTCTTTTTCTTGACCAATTGCGTCAACATGGAGTGTAAGGGTCCTTGCGCATAGGCATCGGCTTCGACATCGCGTTCGTCGTCGGCATCCGGTCCGAACCCAATAGGTTGTCGAACGGATTTGGTCCACCGTTTCTTTTGGTCGGCCAGAGAGTTGGCCAAGGTATTTTTGATCCCTGGAGGAATCTGATCCGACATGAGAACGGCTTCTTGTTTGGCGGCGATACGAGCGGCTTTGGCCAAAGGCAGGTTTTCGGTCAGACGTTCCTTGTACACGTCTTCGAGTTGACGTAATCGTTGAGGATCGATCAACACTTTGTTTTCAAATCCTGGAATGGTCTCCACTTCACTCATCGTGAAGTATTGAGATCGTCGCGTCTCTCCCTGGTTTTATAGTAGAGGTTCTGTTTCTCGTAGCGTTCGCGTTCCAAATGTCGATTCAATTCGCAGACTTGTTCTTGCAAGACCCCCATCTTTTGTTCGGCAAGCTCCAAGTTCTGATTGCGTTCTTGCAACTGATCGGTCAATTGACGGACAATGTCGCATTGTTCTCGGACTCGATGCCGAAGCCCCCGTATCTGATCCTGTAGGGCACAGAACGAACGAGGTCCTTGCGTCCACGTGTTATCACACCAACCATCGTCCATGTTGTAGATGCTCCTTGACACAATGATGATACGCCGTATGCAATCCGACCCAGAATCGAGTTCGATGAAAATGTCGGCGCAACATCCTTCGTCGGGCTTTTATGCTATGGGTGGGACGACTGATGGCCCGTAACACTCTTCGATCTCGTGGGGTCTCGGTCATCTTGAGTAGGGTGTACTTGGACAAAGGCAGACGTCCCTTGACAATCTCTCGAGCCAATTGACGGATGGCCTCAATCATCTGATCCACGGCATAGTAGAGTTTTCGTAAACGGTCCTCTCCCGACAATCGGGTCAGATCTCGTAGAAACCAACCGAGATAGGGTATTTGGGCACGAACGCAACCAGGAATCTGATGACGACACGCTTTCATCGCGGACATAGACACCGTTCACAGACGGTGTTCAATCCTTGCCACAGACCTCGACCCGTTTGATTCATCATGATCTGTCGTCGCTTTTTAATAGAA
The DNA here is from genome assembly GCF_036669935.1 of Montipora foliosa. NCBI lineage: Eukaryota > Metazoa > Cnidaria > Anthozoa > Scleractinia > Acroporidae > Montipora > Montipora foliosa. Next base: position 53,649,811 of record NC_090874.1, on the reverse strand, counting down.
TGTTTACGGCGGGCCATGTCTTCCATGACCTTTTCGTAGGGTCGAATTCGTCCTACCGTCTTGGACGAGATGGGAATGTTCCCTCGCAGTGCATTCATCACCAGTTCACTCACGGCATTGATTTGATCGGCATTGGCAGCTTGAAGTCGTGCTCGACGTGTTTGATGATCGGCTTCTTTCAAAACACTCCGTAGGAACGGACGTTGTCGCTGGATACGCCACGACATGATATTCGATCCAGAGGAAGAGACGAATTTCTTTTTATACGCGAAGTGAGCGTCGTTTTCGTCGACGGCGACGACGACGTCCTTTTCGTTGGGGCTGTGACACTGGGATCATCACCAGGTTACCGCCTCGTTGCATCCATACGGGTGCCATCATACGTCGACGTTGGCGTACCCGTCTCGGGCCCCACCAAAGACTACCACCACGTTGACGTGCCATGGTAGACATATGGAATGATGTGGACTATCCTTTTATAGTCCCCTCAAAGGACGTGGATCCCCACGCATCATTCGATCCATCACCATTTTTCGCGCCCAAGGTTTTCGTTGGAGAATCCGTTTCATCATGCCATAATTATACTTGGGTGCTTCATAGTGACCAGTGACTCCTTTGGCACCCATCCTTTTATACCTCTTGTCTTTTCCTAATGTGTACCCGGCAGCCGCGGCCTTGCCTAGGACCGCCAGGAGACCGCGTCCACGTTGTGGGGCTCGTCTCCGTCGTCGCCGTTTGGTCTTGGGCATGATTGACATCGTGGCGTTGCGCATGTCCTTTTATGGGTTACTGAGTCGGGAAGAGGTGCGTCGGACGGTGGGTGTACCGCCATCTTCGTAGACTGTGGTCACGGTGTTGGTATGGGTAATGTTCCGGATACGACGTCCATCCGTTCGTTGACGGGCGTCTTGAGATAACAAATCCATTTGACGACGAAGTCCGTCCTGATTCAAACGTCGTCGACCTCCACGGCGACTCCCTCCAGGAGAACCTCCTCCTCCGCCAGGAGAACCTCCTCCGCCAGGAGAGCCTCCTCCGCCAGGAGAGCCGCCTCCTCCGCCACCGCCTCCTCCGCCGCCACCGCCACCGCCGCCACCGCCACCGCCTCCACCACCACCGCCACCGCTACCTCGACGACGGGAACCTGCAGGAGAACCTGCTGGAAGAGGACGTCGACGCGGGCGTTTCCCTCCGGTCGTGGGACGCGGGCGTTTGCCTCCAGTGGTAGGACGATTGGAAGGACCACTGGCGGCAAAATCTTGTAAATCTTGGTCGGAGATGTCATAGTCTCTTTGGATCTGGGTTCTCTGAGCGACGGGGATACTCCCGTCCAAAAGAGAACGCATCATGAGTTGTCGTTGGGCTACAAACCCATCGGTCTCTAATCCCCCGGTACCAAGACCCAGTTCTTCCAACAAAACATTGGGTTCGGGTGTCGGCACACGACCCTGATCCAACGTTTCCAAAAACTCTTGAATCGTACTGTTGGGGGTTCGTGTTCCGACGCCGGCCGGACTGTTTCTGGGAGCCATGTTGGGAATGGTGTTCCCCACACCAGCCGGGGACGTACGCGGTGTCCTGCTCCCTACACCCGCTGGGGAAGAAGAAGCCATCCTGGGTTCAGAGAACGAACGGGTTCCTAGAGGAATGTGTCGGGCGGTCTCGAGACGTTCACTCAAAGCCAAAGCACGTCCTCCTTGTCTTCGACGTCGACGAGCCGCGCGTTCTTTAGCTCTCCGTCGTTGTTGCTGTTGACGGTACGTTTGCAATTCCTTTTGATATTCAGAGGGATTGCGTTCAAATTGAAACTGGTCAAACGGCGATCCGGGACTGGAAGGTGTGGAAGGAGTTTGTCGTCGGTACTCTGTCAAGGCACGTTGATAGTCCGAGGGATCCCAATGGGCAAACGGGGATCCTGGACTACTCATTCACGTTTCCACACTTGAGTCGGACCATCCGAGGGTGTCACACAACTGAACAGTCGGTACCGATCGTCTGAAGCGGGATGAAGGTCCATCATTATATACCCGTACGGGCGTTGCGTACACCTCTCGAAGAGACGAAGCACGTCACGCCATCGATCGGGAAAGGCTTGTAACGTCAAGGCCCGAAATCCCGATTGATCTCTAGGATTCTTGAACACGAAGAGATAATGGGCATTCCTGGAGATGGTCTTGGCATACTTGCCGGGTGGAAATAAGTCTTGACACAAATACAACACCGTAATGTTCCGATGATGCGATTCTCGGGTGAATAGGTCCAACACGCGTTTGTCGTTGCCACCTTCGTCCATGAGATCGTCCAAGACCAGGATCCCGCCACCACTTTTTCCAAACCATTGTCGAAGATGATCGATGTCGGGAATCCCTTCGTGAAATCGGATCCCACGACCTTTCATCCGTTCGAAACGCGGTTGCCATACGGCATAACAGTAATGACACGGTTTGGTCCGACCTCCTTCAAAGACATCACCTTCCGTCAAGAGCGCTTCGGTCAATTGTGTCTTGCCGCTCCCCGAGGGACCGACGATCATCGTACTACTGGGTTGTCGTATCATCCTTCCTCGGCGATCGAACTGCACCTTATCTTTTTTATACCCTTACATAAAACAAAGACACGACAAGTGATGAAATAAATTTTTTTATTAATCAATGTAGAAGAATCGGTTCATGCGGTGTACAACTTTGAAGGCAGGGTAAGGCATTGACCTCTTGGACGATTTGACGACGTACTTGGCGACCCACCCTTCGATCGTTGGCTACAAAATCATGGGGAGAAAAGGTTTGCACAAACTCGGACATGGTACGTCCCCGAACCCTCTCTTTCAAAAACATCAAAGCATAATGACCGCAAGCGGTACTGTTCAAAGCTTGAAGGGTCCGATCGTTCCATTGCACGGCATCCCATTCGTCTTCGAGCCATCGTTCCAAATCAGGTGCACGGTAAGTCGTCATCGGGAGCCCGTAACTGTCCATGACTTCGCACCGATTCTGTTCCGTCCAAAGTCCCAACCAATGTTGACCCGGTTCCCCTCGTGGATCCGTATTCACAATGTAGGCGGCCCGTGTCGTACGGGGTGGACGCGATGGAAGCCCGTCGGAGGGGTGGACGCCATGAAAGACGCGTTTCAGGACCGGATCGTCCAAGGCCAAGGCGCGTAAGGTGACGTCACTCAAGGGTACAAATTCCATTTTCTGCTCACTCGTACTTTTGATACAGGACGGCTCCGTTGGTACCGGCTTGAAAGCTGTCTTCGAATTCGCCAAACACCAAAATGGTGATGTTCTTGTCGGGAGCAGCATTAAATCGGATTTCCAGACGCAGCTTGCCTTTTTGTTTGGGATTTCGATGATACGGTGAATCGGCATTTCCGCTAGGCACATTGTTAAACATGAACAAGGTACAATTCTTGCCGTAGCCCCAATCTCCTGGCTGGATCAGGTGAGGGCGATGATTCGTCAGGGAACCGCTGGCTTCCAAGACACGTTGATAGCCCAACCAGTCTTTCCGTGTATTGGTGCCATTCAATTCCAAGGTCGGGTAGGGATATTCTTCTCCGCCCACCATTTGACGGATGCTCTTCACTCCAAAATCTTGGAAGGCATACGGGTAATATTCCAAATCCCCATTAAACGCTTTGCTATCCAGCAGTCCGACGACCAAACGATCGGGAAGACGGCCTGTGAACAATTGGTCTTCGGTCCACAACGTGGTCTTGCCATCGAACGAAAAGGTTCGGATCTGACTTTTGACCATAGGATAATTTGCCATTTGACCTCGGACATCGATCTTGGCCATCAGTTCGTTACCCACACTGACATTCAGGTTGACGCGACATAGATGAAAGGTGACTTTGATATCCCCTGCACCCAACGTGACGTATCTTTTGACCCCGGTGCCACTGGTCTTGGTCCCAAACAGAAAAAAGTCCGGCGAGTTGCAAAACAGTTCCATCACCATTTCTACGCGAGGGACTAACAAACGTCCCGTTCGCATGGCAGCCAGATGAGGATACATGATCATGGTGGCTTTGTTATTGCTGTAAAACAGTTTGGTAGCCGTCTTCAAGGCATTCGTACTATTGTGCGCCCATCCGGCGGTGGTGGAAATGTCGTCGTCGCCTCCCGCCGCTGCCAATTGTTCCTCCACATTCAGGTAATTCACCCAACCTTGAGGGGCCAACAACGTATCGCCTTCATCTCGACTGTAATTCAAGAGGGTTTCGATGAAAGCCTTGTACATGTACGTGTCGGTCTGTTCGCTCATCAAGACACCGCCCAACCGTAGATTGATCTGTTTGAAGAGACCATGGGCCAGATTGTTGGTGACGTACACAAACTTGGTGTTGGTGGCATCCGAAGCCGCATTGGTATCGGCCACGATACCGTTGGTGGACGCCGAATTCAATTTCAGTTCGATTTCGAAAAAACTACGTCCCAAATCCACAAATTCGTCCAAACCGGGAACGGTAAAGGTGATGGGCACGATACCCGTCATGGCAGCACTGTACGGGATCATCCGGTACGAATCGACCGTGATGTCCGTCGACGGCATGGTAAACAGTTCCAGACTCATCGTCTTCTTCTTCTTCTACGTCGAGGTCGTCGTGTTCTCGGTAGGTGCGGGATCAACCAACCACCGTACTGAACGGGGTTCCTGCCTTTTATAGTAGTAGGAGCAGACTGACGTCGACGGTAGGCGCGTTGTTGACGCAACCGTGAATGGACGACCATCGGTCGGTGAATCATTATCGTCTAAAGATGGACGCCACACTTCGTTTGGCTTTTTTATAGGCATACCGTCCACCCACTTTCGCCAAAGCGCCCGCTTTTCGTTTCAAACCACGTTTCAATGAGTGTCCCACGACACCTCCGACGTCACTCAACGGACGACCACTAGCCGCCGCTTGAAGTCCCGATTGCATGGCGTTCATCAAGACGGGCGAGGCAATTTTGATCAATTCTTCGGTGGCACCATCTCCACGCTGGTACGGAGGATGATACCGTGTCAGACTACCCCCACGCATGATGAGGAGGATGATGACCTCCCGACAGTGTCACGTCGTTTTTATACGTACCGTGGTCTCCTCCGGAACTGAAAGGTCACGCTAGTTCTACGATGTTTTCTTACGGAACTGAAAGGTGACGATGGTTCTCCCTCCAGGAGCGAAACGGGCCAGTTCTCCAGTACTCTCACCTACACTGACCTCGATCACATCCAATTCTGCACGGCGCATAGACATCCATTGAATGTGGGTGGGCTCGAAGTAGATGACACCCGAACCATCCTGGGTGTAATGCACTTCCCGGACCAACTGATGCTCTGAGTCACCGACAATATTACTACTCACTACATCCGAGTAGACGAGCATGGTACGCGATGGTTGAGTGGACATTCGATTAAATGAGTGATTCAAGTGTAGGAATCGCCACTCTACGGTCTGACTCAGACACAACTTGTTTTCCTTCACCTGCCAGTAATTAGGAGTCCAATCAGCGTTTTTGGGTAATTCGGTGACCAATTGTCGATAGAGTCTCTTCTGGTCTTTTTCGTGAAAGTTCATCTCGAGATTAACACCCAAGACCCAGACTTTCAGTAGAGAAGTCACAGTCCTTTGCTCGATCCATCCCATCTTCTGGGCCAAGTCGATATCAATGCAGAAGGTCATTTTACCATGGCTCAGGGACCCCACGTCGGCCACCTTCTTCCTCTCCATGATCATAGTCTCACCCTCCCATCGGAAGGTAGGGCGCTGACTATCTTCCACATACTCCAACTTCGCCTTGATTAACTCCAGTACCATCTGTCGGTTGAGTTCCTGAACGACTTCCTTCATGAACCCGACACCATTGACAATGACGGCATTGCGTTGGATAAGCGCCGTCTTCGTCACTTGACTTGACTTCAAGACTATGGTTTCGGGTTGGGTTCCCGAATCCTTCATATGATACTTAGTGCTTATCACCTCGTCCGATGACAAGTAGCTCCGGAGATCCATCCCCTCATTAGGCATAGAGATGGAGGCCAACGCGGCCTCCCATTCTCCATCAAAGTGAACGACCCTGGGCAAACGTACTTTGAAGGCATTCGGTGTATTATTCGGAAACTCTTTCGAAGGATCGCTGAGTACGACGATCCGATTCATGACGACGACGACGAAAATGGAGACAGAGAGTACTTGTTTTGTCTTTAGGAAAGGCCACGGGACGCCCGTCGATTTCCTTGACACGAACGTGGACCGTTTCGATCTTAGATCCGCGTAGGCGATGGTAATGCACCTGTGGTGGTTCCCACCAGGCACCCCCGCTTTTATAGGGGACGGTGCGCAACAGTTGGTCGTACGACTCCTCCAACCATTGACTTTCCACTAAATTGACGTAGACGAAAAGAGGACGTTCGATCGGTTGCTTCGCCAAGGGTGTGGGTTTCAGTCTGGCAAAGGCTTCGTTCAGACGGACGAATCGCCAGTTGAAGGCATTGGCCATCACCATGAAATGAGCATTGTTATACAACGTATCCCATCCTGCACCTTCCGTGATCAAGGTCACCGGTCCAGTTTCTTTGGTAAATCCGCTTGTATACCCTGTAAAGCCGGACCCATCCAGAAACCTTTCTTGAGTGTAATCCGGTGTTGGGGCGGTCTCGTCAATCGCTTCCATGAGGAGATTGGGTCCTTTCTTGTAGTGATTCGGCCGATCTCCTTGACCCGTCTTGGTCAACCATCCCATATGGAAAGCCAGTTCGCTAACCCATCCAAAATACTTGTAGGGCGAACCTTGAGAATTGATTCCGTGCTTGTACACAAGTGAATTGTCCAAAAGCAATTGGTCTCCCTTCCATACAAATTTGGCCATGGTGTTGTATCGCGTCGTCTTTGGAGGGGTCTGACTCGTGTCCGGGACGCCTATGTAAAGATGCTCTCCGGGGCTCAGATTTTGATGGATCTTTTGTTGCATCAGATCCATGACCTGTTTGATAAAGTCCACACCCGTCTCAGATGGAGTGAGTTCCGACAACCAGATCACCCTTCGCTGACTCTGCATGACATGAATCTCTCCCTTGGCATTCTTTTTCGTGGTAACGTAGTAAAACATACACACGTATCCTTCTTTATTCCATGTCTCTGGATGACCTATGCCATGGTACGCTTCGTGAACCAGAATCTTTTCGGGGAACGAAGGTGGTGGTGGCGGCGGTGGTGGAATGTCAGGCAGAGAGACACCACTCAATCCCACTTCCCAACGGTCCGTGTCCTGCTGCCAAGCATGATCTCTAGGCAGACGGACTTTAAATTCGGAAGGACCATTGTCGGGGAATTCGGATTTTTGAACATGACTCGACAACGTCACATAACGAGACATCGTGTATGGTATCTTTATTACATCTTTTGTATCTTTTTTATACATGTCGTAACGCAGAACGAGGAATCCAACTATCGTATTTCTTAGGCCAACCTAACCAACGCACTTTCACGAGGCGTTGACGTCGTTGCAAAATCTTTTCCACGCGGAACAAAGCTTCGTCGGGCACGGTGACTTTCTGAACGTCTTCTTCGTAGAAACTACCTTCGAGAGGCGTGCCATCCCATTCTTTCAGTTTATACGTGACCACGGGTCCGGGTACCACGCGTTGTACGACAAACACTTCTTCCGTCCAACCCGGCAGATACCCTTTCTTGAACGGACGATGTTTCTTGCTGAGTCGCACACGATCGCCCACTTTGAGTTTGGGACGAGGACGCCGTTTCAGGCGTTTGCCGTACAAGGTGGACCACACCGCGCCTTCGTTCTTCTCCGTCACGTCGCGTGGCGCCATCCCGATACTCCGATGTCGACTCCCATTGTACCCGTCGAGGAGTTGGGGCAACACCTTGACATACACTCGCGTATTACGCGCCGTGAAATAACGATACATGCGTTGTTTTAACGTACGATTAAAACGTTCGACGATCGAAGCTTTGGCATCCCCGTGCGTCGAAAAATGGTGAATGCCTTCTTGTTCCAACATGGTTCTGAACGGGGCATTGTAAAATTCTTTTCCGGCATCCGTCTGTAAACGCAACGGTTTCCGTCCACTCTGTCGCAGAATCTTCTCAAACGCTTCTGTCACGGCCACCCCGGTCTTGTTCTTGACGGGAACGGCCCAGGCATACTTGGACAGCACGTCGATGACCGTCAAGAGGTATCGATTTCCACCATTCCATTTCTTGAGAGGTTGCATCTCCACCAGATCGGCTTGCCATTGATCGTCTTTGTGGAACACCAACACGGGGGACGTCTGAAAACGTCGACGAACCGGACGATGTAACGTGTAGGCCAATTCCCCTTGCAATTCGTCTCGGGCTTCTTTCAAGGACAACCCTTGGGCCTTGGCATAGCGGGCCACGCCGCCTAAAGCGCCGGGCGTGCCGGGGTCCGTGTAGGCGGTGACGCCGGAAGCACGGCGGCGGTTCTTCCGCTTCGACATGTCTTGGTGAGAAGGAGTCGGACGGTCAACTCCAAGAGACTAGGCAGGTCTTTCAAGTACCGTTGTTCCAACGTCTGCCACGTAGCGTACGCTCTCTCGGGTCCCAGAGTTCGCGTCAACCAGGTCAGATACATGACAAAATGAGGCCATTTATAGTCGTCCTTGCGTTTCAGAGCGGCGAACGTGGCTATGGCATCCACGGGTTCTTGGGTGGGCAATCCGTCCCATTGATCGTCTCCTTCGAGACAGGTCATCAATTCTCGACATATCCAGGTCAAGATCGACCAACGGAGACGTCGTCCGTACTCGCGATAAGGCAGACGTACGATTTGTTCCAGACCCACCCTCACCACCCGACGCCCCAATTGAGCACACGACATCATCATCATCACTTGTTTTATTTAAACATTTTCACATTTGTTGACTTTTATACACTCCGGAATCGATACGAATCTGATCAAAATTCAAATCAAAAAAACAAGATTTCAGCAATCCTGGTGTGATGGGACGGATCCGTTCCAATCGTCGGCACCATTCTTCCTCCCGTTTCTCCATCCTCTTCTTGAGGTACGCATGATCATCATCCGGCAACGGTCCGAACAACTTCTTCCTCTCTAGGTCCATCTGATACTTCTGCCACTTCTCCTGTTCTTCCCGAGAGATCCGTTGGACCGTATCGTGATCGTAACCCTCGGCACGCCTCTTGAGAATCGTCTTGCCCCAGGCCAGATCTACCCACTGAAAAAACTTACACGATTCCTCTTGCCGACAGGCCAAAAAGAAACGATCCTTGTTGGGCGAGTCTGGTTTCACCGTCCGCGACAAACGCGCCTTCTCTTGATGGTAGCAATGCCAGGGTCCTCGTCGGACATCCTCATGCAGCTGCGCCTCGATGGCATCGATCCAAGTCTGGATTCGATCGGCACCCATCACGAACAAAGGACACACTCCATCGTAATCTCGGCAGTACAGGTACGGAGCCCCATTCTTGGTCAAGCCACCTGTCAACGGTGTGGCATGAAACGGGCACAGCACGTCCTTCGGACCGGTCAATGGAGGCGGTGAGGATCGGGACGACGAGGGTGACACCACCGGTGGTGGTGGTGGTTCAGGAGTCGTACAGGGTGGTTCAGGACCGTGTAGGACAGGATCAAAAGGCACGTCATGGTGCACCCTACCTTCAGCCAAGGATACCACGAACGGTGGATCTGCATTCTGTTCGAGAGGCATCGTGGCCATCACCTGTTCGTACGAAGGCAACTCGGGTGGTACAGAGGCTAACAGAGCATCCAACTCACGAGCCGCTTGGTTCAATTCGTCGTCCTTCTTCTTCTTAGTCTCCTCTTTTCGTTTGGTGGCCGCTTTCTCACGCGCTTCCTTGTAAATTTTGGCAGGCGGTTGAGCTGCTTCACGAACGACATCGTCTTTCTTCTTACCTCGTTTGGTCGGTTTCTTACTGAAATCAGGATACCTAGCGGGAGACACACCTCCGTATTGCCACGACGTACTCATGGTGTTCAATGAGAACCTGACTTGCACGACACCGTCCTTTATAACCCGTAGCACGTGTTCCTCTCGTGCTTGATCTTCACGTGTCTCCCACGTGGACACTCTCATAAAAAATCGAAGCTCCTTTCCGCTCTCTCCATTTGTCACAGCATGTCTCAGGCAGCAGCCACGCAAACAGAACAAGACAACGATCCCATCACCTTACGACTTCTCAAACGTATAGACGCTCTCCTGGATCGTTACTTGTGCAAGTGTTGTCAGTACGAAAAGAACCGACTCCCCTTGTCAGCCTTAAAGACCTGGAAACCGGATGCTAATGTGTGCTCAGAGTGCAAATACATCTTCGACGATGCTGACGACCCCGACCCAGACGTGCGCAACCATTGGTGGTCCAAACGAGGGTGGCGCACCAAAGACTACTGGTCCTCCGCCGAATCCTCCTCCGAAGACGACGAAGACGACACACCCCTTTGATGACGTGTGCTTCGTCCTGGATTTGGAATATTTTTGCAGTGGGCGACAAATCTTACCTAGAGAACTGGGGTACTGCGACCATACTGGAACCCATTATGGATCCATCCACTACAAACCTTGTGTGGAATGGCCCCATCTCTCGGCCAAAGATCAACGTACCGCTCATTACGTTTCCAAGTACGTCCATGGTCTTCCCTACTATCCCAGACAAAGCTATCATGTAGCCAGTGAACTCCTGGTCGATGTCCGGCGTCTCTACCAACAATTCAAGACCCCACAACGAACCCTCGTGGCTCACAAAGGAGGCATGGAAGGTCAATGGCTCGATACCTGGCAGATTCCTCATCTAGACTTGGAACGATGGGGATGTCCCAAATTCGACGATCTACCCCGTCTCTCCGTCGGGTCGTGCGGACGACATCAGCATCCCTTACAATTGCATTGCCCTCAAGTCGAATGCTACCATTTCGTCCAATGGATGCGGTCTCAGCGACTCTTGTCTTACGACACGCGTTACATCAATCACGAACGCACGCAAAGAATGCTAGCCAGTCAGACACCCAGGACCCCGTTACGCCCTGCCCATTGGAAGACGTTCCCTCTACCCAAGTTGAACTATTTTCTTAAAGAACACAAATGTAACCGCCAATGAAAAATAAAAACATGTTTTTTAATTCACAACGGTGTCCTCTTAACTTAACTTAACTTACACGAGTAAACGAACGATCACCAAGGTACTTTCGATAATAATACAATTGTGTCTCTTTTCTGGCACGCAGCCATTCCGTGACTTGACGGTGAGGAAAACGATAATCCCACCAACGAAGAAAACGTTCACTCTGATGAGCGATCTCCCTCTCCATCAAATGTTCCACCTCACTAAAAAACAAACAAAATGTCAACGTCCCAACAGTCCCTCTAGTGTGGTTAAATCATCGTCCGACAGATCGGCAAACTCAAACCTGTCGTCCTCAAACTCATCCTCCTCATCGTCCGTGGGATCTGTGTTGAGATTCCAGATGGTCCGGGTCACGGCATCATACACTTGTTGGACGATGATGTCCTGACGCTCATCGTACCGCGGGTAGTTCTGCTTCTCGTTACCCTCCAGGTAAACCTCCCGACAATGAGGGCAGGTCCAATGACTTCGGGTCAACCACCATGTGAGTAAGCAACCCACGTGTAAGGTTTGGTGGCAACATCCCATCTCCACCGAGAGATCTGCTTTGATAGTACAGCCTTGGATGCCTTGGGGTAATTCCTTCTTTAACTTTTGGACAAACTCTGACACTTTGTTGTCGACCTTCAGTTCAGTATCATCTTCCCCACAGATCACACATGGCCATTCTTTAGTATCCTCTACATCGAGGAACTGCCCTGTAGGTTTGGCCTTCTCCGCCCAACGGACAGCTGCCTTCATTTCCACATCGTCCACCTCCTTGTCTTTGTCTTTCTGCCGAGTCGAGATGTTAAATATGGGACCCGTAAACCCCATTGTCGGAACAGCGTTGGTGTTGTTGTTTCGTCGTCCGTGACCCCGACCGATGACCACATGCATCACACTGACCATCAATCGTGAATCTCTTTCTTCTCTTTCAGCTCGTCGCATATCGCCAGGAACAGACAAACAATCGCCCATGAAGAACAAGAATGACGATCCTTCCAACGCTTCGATTCTTATAGACCTCTTTGGACCTCGTTTTCAAGAAGAGACCTTTCCTGGAGGGGTACCCCCCCATCCCCCCTCTAAGTCACCTGACCTATCACATGACCCATCAGGGTCTCTTATAAGAGCGTGCGATTCTAAACCTCTTCATTCTGTTTGTGATGCTTCAACAATATGCCACCCGTCACGCGCTTGCAAGCCAGAAGGGCCAGAGAAAGACTCAACCGTATATACCAGATATACCAAGAGAACAAGGACGAGATCCTCAGAAAGACACGGCAACTCGAGCGGAAGAAAGCCGAGCAACGAGAACGAGAGCAGAAACAATTCGAAGCAGAGAACCAATGCGTGATCTGCTTCGAGTACTATCTCACCGAGCCGCACAAACTGGAGCATCTGACGTTTGCAACCATTTGTCGACACCTGGGCTCCCTGCGCCGACTCCGACACCGATCCACCCCCATGAAGATGTTTTGCTGCAAGCAGAGGATGCACGACCGGTGTCTCTACGCGTTCCTGGCCACGCAGTACGGGTACATGAATCAACACCAACGGAAGGATTGGCAATGTCCTCACTGTCGGACCAGTCTGCTCGTGGCGGGGAACAAATACTTTCCCCAAATCGCCCAGAACCCAAACGTGGACCGCGTGAGAAGAAACTTATTCAACAATTAAGAACCTTGCCCGAACCCGCTCCACTACAACCTGAACCGTTCATGGACCCCGTCACTCTGATGCTGTGCCATCCAAAAGAGGGCTCGCCTTTAATTGTAGGATCGATATTGTTATGTGTCTTTTACTTGTTTGGGTAGTAGGTTCTGGATTCCTACACCATTGTTTATTTCAGGGACGAGGTTAGACACCAGGTCTCCTCATACGTTCCCGTTTGTAAATTAAGTTTGCATTTGATTAAACCGTTATGATTCGAGAAAATCAATTCATTCTGTGACCTCTCTGTCCCGTCCCGTCCCGAACCGACCCGATCCGTCCCCGACCCGTCCCGAACCGACCCGAACCGTCCCGATCCGACCCGACCCGACCCGTCCCGTCCCGACCCACATGGTCGCCATCTTGTGAACCCTAGGTGTTGGACCCTGATGTTCCCCCCGGATCTTGGTCCACATTCCAAACATACTTTCTGTGATGTCCCCCAATTATGACGTCACATGGACTTTGACCCACCGTCTCAACCAATCCTGTTCACGTGTGCACGTGATAATGGCGGACCCCAAAAATTTCCACCAATCAGAAGCCTCGTTGTATCGGGATCAACCAATCAGAACGCTTGTTTCAAAACCGGTCTATATTCCCCCATAGTACTACTTTTTTGAGTAAGGTCTGATTTTTGTTGCCAGGTCATATTGTTAATCATTAGTTGCCTTTTTTTTCTCTACAAGTCTAGCAAGGATTTTCAAAAGAGGTGACCACCTTGCTTCTGCTGCAGAAAATGAAAAGAACCACGAGGAATTACCTAATTGGCGAATGATAGCAAACGAGTCCTTGCTGCATTTTTCAAAATATGGAGGTGCTCCTCTCAAGTTTCTCAATAATCTAAACCCTTCATCAAGATGTATTAATTTATTTACACAATCGTCTGATTTTAGATCACCTGCAATGTATTTCTTCCCTTTGGTTTTACATTTTCGAAGAGACAGAGATGCGCTATTTTGAATTTGTTTGATTTGAAGCTTTTTCAACTTTTAAAAGATCTTTGGTACTGATCTATGACCAATATGGGCGCCGCGCGAATAAGGTCCATTGCGTCATTAACACGCATCCCCGCTATTCTATTGCTTTAAAATGGCAAATTTAATTTGGTACTCTTCTCCTCAATCCCACAGCTCAGACGTTTATTTCTGTTTCGTTGTTTTGGTTCCGCTGTCTTGAACATATATTGAAAAAGACAGAAACTAGTCTACAAAATTTTGAAAAAGGACTGACAAAGATGATCATGATCTTTGCATATCTTTAGTTCTAAAGTTAAAGCTAATAAGCTCGGAAGCTTCAATAAATTTTCTCTCCATGAAGCCTTTATTTCTGCGTCCCTCCTCGTCTAAGGGGTTGTTCTTTCCAAACCTCGAGCCTTTTCTATTCCTTAAAAAATACCGACTTTGAATTTTCAATATTGCTTCCACGCACGCACGTTTGGGGCGCGCAGAATAGGGACGTGGTCGTCAATGGGAATGCCACAAAACAACATCATTGGTTAAAAGAGAAGAAATACACGTGCGACACACATTTTACCACAGACATTTGAGTTGCTCTTCACAACAACGACGTGAAATCCCCAAATGTTTTTGACGACAACGTGAGCGTACAAATGCAAACCTTTCATTCCAAATTGTTTACTCTGAAACCGCTCGTGCCAATACGTCGCCCACATTGTCACGGTACAACGTGAACGAGATAGAACTCCCCGCTCCACGAGCGTAAACTGGGTTGCCTGTGGCACGTGTTATACAAAAATAGAAGGCACCGAGTTGGGTGATGTTGAACTGCAGCTTTCCAGTTAATTTTTTCAAGTGGAGGGTCATTTAGACCATTTGAGGGGTCACCCACACGTCGTGCCATTGGCTCACATGTTCTCACGTTGATTATGTCTCAGGGGCATCGTCGAGAGGACACCCCCTTCTCGCCCCTCCCTCCTCCCCTTCCCCCCCACATGCTCCCTATCCATCACGTTAGTGATGTATGTCTATCAAGGCAAAATGTATTTGAAATAAGAAAAGCTCTGAAACTGAACTAGCCGTAAAACCGCCTGATGCACACTGCACCACTTGAAAGTCGGTTGGTTACAGAAGCTCTTTAATTAAATATTGCACAGGGAAAAGGGGAGGAATTACGGCAACGACAATGCCACAAATCAAGAATATTATTGGTTAAGAAAGGCAAAAATTGCGCTGCACGTGCAGCACAAATTTCCGTGCATTTCTTCGCGGTATTCAACAAAATAACGTGAAATAACCAAATTATTTTTTAGGTTTTGACGACAACGTGCGTGAGATGTAACAATGAACCATTCATTTTATACTTTTACTTTAAAACCATTCGTACCCATAAGCTCATAAATGTGACATAATTGGTTACCATAGCAGCAAGA
>NC_090874.1:53624596-53629596 GCF_036669935.1 Montipora foliosa | reverse complement strand
TCGTCCCAGTTTACGATCATTTAGGATAAAATCGAATCTGCCGTCCTCTTGTCTCGTCCGGCTCCAGGGACAGGAGACGTAAAGGGACCTTTTAGAGGCGTACAGGGAGCCCTTTTCCGACCTTTTGTACCAAGAATCCATCAAATCGTCACGGCGATATCCAAATTATTTTGAGTGCCCAGATAGTAGTCCGGGAAGGTAATATTTCTCAAATCGAAGCACGGTCGCTACAACTACGAATAAAAAAGCGAGGTTAAGTGCTTTGAACACCCCGATACGAAAACTAAAGGGTCAAATCATTGTTCCTTCACTGTCCGAACGAAACGGTCGACCACTCGAACAAGAAGGCTGATCATTTAACTAAATACTAGGGCAGGTTGGACTAAGCCAATTAGCCCCAGTACACGCTAACTACTTAGTTTTTTCCAACTATAAAGGGTCAACAATGAAACATTTGAAGAAGATGCACTCCGTTTTTGGACTTTTACTTTGTGCGAAGAACAAAGTATAGTTTTCGACTCCGTTTTTGGACTTTGGACTTTTTACTGGGTTGTCAAACCCAGTCGGACTCTGCGTTTCATTTCTCCGTTTCTTCCGTGTCGAGAAAAGTCTTTCCTGTCACTCCCCTACTAAGTGGTGTCTTTGTGCATAGAGTCTTCTGCGCGTATTTTGATGGGTTTCAGGGGGTACGAAAAATGCGCAGATTTCTCTGGTGGACACAGTAGAATATTTAATTAACCTGCATTGGTGTCGAAGTCATTGAAACACAAATGGTGGTTTGATGGATCTTTAAACAAAATATACCTTTATGGAACTCAAGAATAGAACGTCAATTGGATAAACAAGACAGGCGGTGGAAAATAAATATCTCAGTGGAATCTTAAAACACTGGACGAAAAAATGGATTTACACCAAATTTGCACAGCGGAAATATGATGCAAACATATGTTTATTCCACAGCAAACCTGTAGCAAACATGGTAAATGCCACATTTGCGACCATATTTGCACACCAGTGTAAATATGCTAGCAAATGTGGCATTTACCATGTTTGCTACAGGTTTTTTTCTGGCCAAAAGAACTGTCAGACAATCAACGCCTTATTCAGGGGCACCCAACGACCAATTTGTTGTAAAATATTTTATACCCCAGTTAATGAAAATAAATGTTATTAAGGCATTTTTTCCCAGCAAGACACACAGGAAATTTCCCAGCCAGCTAGATAAGATTGGTTGGTTTCCCAGCCAGCTGATCAAATTTATTTCCCAGCCAGGAATTCCACGCGCTTTCAAATCCCTCGATGCAAAACGACCGAACAAAAGCGACAAAACCGGGACAAAACAGGTTTTTTCCGCAAGCGCAATCACTCTGACCAGCCGTCGTATGTTTGTGACTACTCTCTGGGAGAGGGGTTCTTTTTTCTTTTTTTCTTTTTTTTTTTTAGTCGTCCTCAGTCTTCAGAGTTTCTACAGCCAGCTCGGGTTGAAATGCTAGAAAAAGTCAGTAATTCCCAGGCAAAACCTCTATAAATAACAAAATTTCCCAGCCAGCTCATCGAAACACCTGCATTTTTGCCAGCCAGCAAGATTCCTCTGGGGAACAGATAATGTGAGGAACAGATTCGTTGGGTGCCCCTGCTTATTGTATAATTATTCTAGCCGCTGTTTATATTTATGTGCGTCCGTCTTTGTAGTGAAATAGATGAATTTAAGGCTAAACTGCGACTGAGCTACCCGAAACATATTTGAGATATGAGATATTTTTCTTAAAATCTTTACTTCCGGGAGCTTGTATTTTGTTACTTTTTCAATAACAGCTACGGCGTGCCCCTAGTATTGGCTGTTTTTTCAAGTGAGTTAGTGTGATTGTTGTTGAGTGAGTCACAGTTTTGTAATTTGAATTTGAGATTGTTGCTGTGCAATTCAAAACATTTTTGTCATTTCGTCGGAAGATTTCACTAGGCGCTGTGCATTTAAGCGTTAGCGCTGCGAATCGAAATGGGCCCACACAAAGACAGAGGAAAACTCTGACCAGGGTGGGAATTGAACCCACAACCTTCGGGTTAAATCAACGCTGCTCTACCGACTGAGCTACAAGGTCAGACGGGAGCAGTCCGAGGGAACTGAAGATGTTAAAGTCACGGCAATGAACATGTACAAGTACAAGGAAGGATTGCGTTTTTGCAAACGTTGGCCGAGTAGCACTTATATTTGAACAGAATTAACTGATTAGAGTGTAATGTGAAGTGCTAAGTTTCTACGCCATATGAACCATGTGAGCGTTAGCCCTACGAATGGAAATGGCCCACACAAGGACAGAGAAAAACTCTGACCAGGGTGGGAATTGAACCCGCGACCTTCGGGTTAACGTTTGCAAAAACGTAATCCTTCTTTGTACTTGTACATGTTCATTACCGTGACTTTCCACGGCCTGCTCCCGTCTGACCTTATAGCTCAGTCGGTGGAGGAGCGGTGATCTAACCCGAAGGTCGTTTGCAAAAAACGTAATCCTTCCTTGTAGCTGTGCATTTAATACGAGCAATCACAACTGTTAAATAAAAAAATTAAAATGTGGAAAATATTCGTCGCGGTTGCCCAGTGCTTTCAGAAAAAACTTCCACACATGTCCAATATACATGAACGGATGTCGAGTCGTGAAGTTTAAAAAGGAAGTAAGATTTACTGCCGGAAGTCGAACTACCTGAGGCAGCTTCAAATATCTCGACGGATCGTGACGATCCGATCAGGTCGTGACGACCCGTCATTTGAAAAGTCGACCCGACTTTTGGAAGTGTCAGGTGGTGAGAGAAAGAAAAACTTCGATGAACAAAGGTGGCTGCGCTGCTCAAAAATGTTGTATGCTTCGTTCTCAAAGAGTAGCAACTAAAATATCGATATACGCGTAGAAAATTATAAACATCGACCAGAATAGCATTCACAAATGTTGCGAATCATAGTGTGTCCTTGATACCCTGACAACATGCTGTTCAGAAACAGCAATAATGACTGACTGTAATAGCGCTCCGAAATGTTGAATGCCTCGTTCTTAAAGCGTAGCTATGGAAGTGTCAGGTGGTGAGAGAACGAAGAACTTCGATGAACAAAGGAGGCTGTGCTGCTCAAAAATGTTGTATGCTTCGTTCTCAAAGAGTAGCGACTAAAATATGGATATACGCATAGAAAACTATAAAAATCGACCAGAATAGCATTCACAAATGTTGCGAATGTGTCCTTAATATCCTTATACCATGTTGTCCAGAAAGAGCAATACTGGTTGACTGTAATAGCGCTCCGAAATGTTGAATGCTTCGTTCTTAAAGCGTCGCGAAATCACCGGACACTTCCTCAAAACATATAGTGACTAAAATATCGATATACGCATAGAAAATTATAAACATCGTCCACACTGCGTCCACAACAGCAATCACAAATGTTGCGAATGTGTCCTTAATAACCTGACAACATGCTGTTCAGAAACAGAAATAATGACTGACTGTAATAGCGCTCCGAAATGTTGAATGCCTCGTTCTTAAAGCGAAGCCATAGAAGTGTCAGGTGGTGAGAGAACGAAAAACTTCGATGAACAAAGGAGGCTGTGCTGCTCAAAAATGTCGTATGCTTCGTTCTCAAAGAGCAGCGACTGAAATATGGTATAGTCATAGAAAACTATAAAAATCGTCCAGAATAGCATTTACAAATGTTGCGAATGTGTCCTTAATATCCTTATACCATGTTGTTCAGAAACAGCAATAATGACTGACTGTAATAGCGCTCCGAAATGTTGAATGCTTCGTTCTTAAAGCTTCGCGAAATTGCCGTACTCTTCCTCCAAACATCGAAGCGTAGCAAAAATCGCAGCAGGCTTCCTAAAAGCATCAAAAAATGGTGAATGGTTCGTTCGTTCGTAGCAAAATTAATACCCAGACAACATGCTGTTCAGAAACAGGGATAATGATCGTTCATAAATGCGAGGATCATAGCTTAACTTGAAAACAGTTGCTGTTTATTAATTTAAAGAACGATAACTCCTATGATACTGCAACGAGAAAGTGGCTGCTAACACGGAAACAAAAATGCTGGGCAAATTCTGCAAATTCTTTCCCAACAACTCCATCCTTAATTCACACAGAAGCAATGATATTTGCAAAATCATTACTTCCTATCTGAGAACAGTGACGATTATAGCAGCATTTTTAGTTGCTTTTAGCTTAACAAAGTCACCAGCACCAACACGGTATCCTAATGACTTGCGGTTCTATCTTTAACTTGGAAAGTCAGACTTAAAATTCTACTACCTTACTCTATCATGTACGAATTCTAAGAGTTACGTTGAAAAAACCCCTTCCACACCAGCACTCATTAAAACACTTACGCCCAAAAAATGTACAAACAACGGCCCGCATTTTCCACCCCACGTCCGGCGTCAAGAAATTATGCATTCACGTTGCAGAAAATCCACAAATAAACCGTAAACGAGGGGGACATTGGGGTGTATTAGAAACCGCAAAACCGAAGAAAAAATCATCCAAAACCGCAAAACCGCAAAAAAATTCGGCCAAAACCGAAAACCGCATACAAAACCATCAGAAAACCGATACAATGGTGACAAGTGGGGCATACAGAGCAAACTACACTAACACTTTATTTCATCAAAGTATTTATGAATGTCATGGACTTTATTTCTGCCGCTCTCTCGAGCCCGGACTTTAGGGGCTCATTTTCCGTAAAGCGTTTCGCGGCTAAAGAGTGTTTTCATGTGACCTGTACGGGTCCGCAAATGATCCCAGAACCGCAAATGATCCCCAAACTGTACCGAAAATGATACCAGGACCGCAAATGATCCCATATGGAACGCAAATGATCCCCATTTTGGACCGCAAATGATCCCGAAAAAAAATGGAGGAATGGCATGGAGGGTGGAATGGTCTGGACAGAAAATTAATGTGAACAGCGCTTATTTTTTTTATTAAAAATCACTTTAAATGGCTCACACAGGTTTCTG
>NC_090874.1:53617096-53619596 GCF_036669935.1 Montipora foliosa | reverse complement strand
CATTTATCGATAAACTGAGGAGGGCAAACAGAGCTAAAGTAGCGAGAGCTCGAAGACCTGATACGTCCAGACAAATAGTTGCCGCATTGGGATCCAAAGAGACCATTTATTCTATTGGAGATTGCGGATTGTTTGCAGCCGTTCTGACTGCCTACAACAACCACTGGATACTACGAACCTCCCCAGATGACTGGTGGTTCTGCGTTATAAAACGAGTCGCCTGCGCTATCGACGAAAACGCCAAGAAGGGGTCCGTTCGCGAGATGTTTGTTGATCATCAAGGAAAGAAAACCATTGAGGTGGAAGTGCCCGAAGACAACATCTACACCGTCGACTACAGCTGGTTCTTTGATCAAATAGCGAAGGGAGTCAAAGAGAACATCAAAGTACCCGAGTTCGTGGATGGAATGACGGCAGATTTCAGCACCACAACTGCAGTGCAAAAGATGGTTTCACAGATAACATTGATGAATTCAGTCCAAGAGTATTTCCACTATAGATTGAAGGCGGGCTGTGGAATCCCTGCCGTGGAGATGGTAGGTACTGAAAACGACTGGAGCAAATTAAAATCCAAGCTAAAAGTACTGCGAGAACTGCTTGAGCCCATTGAGAATGATCTTGATTTGCCGTCAGAGTGGTAGGATGTTGTGGAAAAAGTTTTCAGCAACCTGTTGGCTACTTACCAGGGTGGTGCAGTTAGCGAATGGTGGAGCCATATTATGAGCTACGAAAATGTGTACGCGTCAGGTGTGTATTTCGTTCCTGGCGAGTATCGTTACAAAGGATGGATCACCGAGTTTCTAGAGGGAAAAAAGCATGCCATGGATATCGAAAGGATGGCAAGTGGCCTGGTTAGTGCTCCACTCACTCTCAAACACCCTTCTGGCGTGGAAGACACTGCCGCAGTTGTGGGGGGAATGCTTGGCTTCACTGTCCACACTGACGACACTAATGAAGTGTCTGTACAGCCATTCCAATGCTGGTCTCTTTTGCTCTCTGGAGACTCGCCTTTTCGCCAACACGCTGATTCCTGAATAAAAGTTTCAAGAGGTGTTCTTATTGAGAAAACCTTTATGAACGTGATGAATCATCTGTTTGAACCATGTATAGACAGCAGTTTTTATTCAAAAGAATAGATTCGTAATGGATTTGTCACGTATATTTCTATGAGAAATTAATAATCGTTTTTTCATCTAAATGAAATCTTACAAGCTTTCGAAACAAAATGCTTTCGTTCTTCATATGCATGAAGAAAATTAGTTTCGACCTTTCCCAAACAGAGCTTTCGTTATATGTTATCAAAAACCCGCGAAGCGGAAAATGAACCTTCTTATGACTTTAAGAAAAACGACAATACTTTTGATTTTCAAAAACACGTTTCGAGAGAAACTTCTGTCATCTTCAGTTAGAAATATCACAATACAAAGTTGAATTTTTAATAAATGCAAGAACTGTAATGTGATAAACACCGGGGAAGAATACTTGAAGGATGTGTGAAAATGTGCTGCTTTAAAGAGAGTTCTAAATCAACATGGTACAAATATTGATTTAAAGTTGGTTGTTCCCTAAAGGAGGGGGGCATTGGGGTGTATTAGAAACCGCAAAACCGAAGAAAAAATCATCCAAAACCGTAAAACCGCAAAAAAATTCGGCCAAAACCGAAAACCGCATACAAAACCGTCAGAAAACCGATACAATGGTGACAAGTACGGCGTACAGAGCAAACTACACTAACACTTTATTTCATCAAAGTATTTGTGAATGTCATAGACTTGTCTAAAGCCTTAATATCTTTTAGTACCTGCTAAAATCATAGGCTTTATTTCTGCCGCTCTCTCGAGCCTGGACTTTGTGGGCTCATTTTCGGTAAAGCAGCTGGTAATGGAGCCAAGTTAACTTAGGAGAATATTAATTTGCACACTAGTCCTCTCTAAAATTGCAATTTTGCAATCGCAAAAAGCTATAGCTCTGCAAACTTGAATCAAAACTCTCTAATTGAACATTTCTATTTGATAACTAAGACCTGACAGTTTGGAGATTCGAATAGAATGTTTAATCTTGGACTACTGACATGCGATTGCATCGAGGAAGCTAACCGGTACTGTTTGTTCCTTGTTTTACATGGCAGCAGGAACTTGCTCAAAGGTTAAACGTGGTAATAAAAAAAAAAGCTTACTTAAACAGGAGTCGAATATTGAACCTCACCGCCCCCGGGGGAAGGACTCCCTTAAAACCCTTAAAAGGAGACCAATCTGGGCGTTTTGACCCCTAAAAGAGACCATATTATAACACAGAAAAATAAAATTAAAAAAATACAGCAAAGACATTATCATCTAATACTTTCACTTGCGTGAAGAAATATAAAAGTGTAAATGTACACTTTTATATTTCTTCGCGCGCAACCCTGAAGGAGATTTTCACCGCTACATATGATTGCGTTTTGCCCAAAACACCCTAAGTGAGACCAAAATCCTAAATTTACACCCCCTAAGCGAGACGA
>NC_090874.1:53592096-53599596 GCF_036669935.1 Montipora foliosa | reverse complement strand
ACTACTATTTTTCAAAAAGATGTAATTGGGATGTTGTCTCGAGGATACTCGGGAAAGAATTGGAA
The DNA here is from genome assembly GCF_036669935.1 of Montipora foliosa. Classification (NCBI taxonomy): domain Eukaryota; kingdom Metazoa; phylum Cnidaria; class Anthozoa; order Scleractinia; family Acroporidae; genus Montipora; species Montipora foliosa. The sequence continues at coordinate 53,599,531 of NC_090874.1, read as the reverse complement.
CCGTGTACTTGTTCGGATCATAGTTAGTGGATAGGCCACGGAAAAATCTTGTAGATTTCATAGGCACTGTAGCATAATATTTGCTATAAAACTTCTCTAGGCTTCCATTCTTTAAGAAGTCATCATACAATGTTTTTAAAACAGAGAACTCATCAGTGCCTTCTAGGAGCGGCTGATATTTGTAGCTATTTAGTTCACTCCTCAAACTTTCTGCAAAGACTTCGGATGCGTTTATATTACGAACTGCTCCGGGCACGATTTCTTCAAGAAGGCTTGAGCTGAAAGGCAGCAGCGATGATTCACTTCCAGAACGACTGTGTTTAGCAACTCAGTCTGTGTCTCTCATAACCACCTCTTGTCTTGTACTTTTTGCCACAATCCTGACAAACAATTTCTTGCTTTTGGGCCTATAAATTAATAAAGAAAATCAAAACTTAAATACGGCACTTCTTCCACTATCTCTTTCTACGTAGTAAGCTAGAGCGAAGTTTGTTTACAACTGTAAAACGGATTCACGATCCCAAATTAGCACAAATTAAACTTACCTCACTAACTGTTGATGTAAACTGCTCCTCCATTTCTTCGTCTTCTTCCAGAATGTCTAAAATCGTCTCCCCATACGAAAAGTTCGTCTGCGCTGTCCGCCATATTGTTTTCGAGTGTGCACTTCGCGATCACGTGACTGGTACCTTCAACCTTTCTTTTCTTTCTTCAAGCCCGTTCTTTTGTTTAACCCTTAGAAGTTCGCCGGCTTTCATAACCAGTCTCCCTCCACTAACTATGTTCGGATACTCTACTTCCCTGATCTGCTTGGACTGCAATTGTCGAAAAGAGGCATTCTCCCATAACGCTTCATGGTTATTAACCTCGCTTTGCGAAGGCTACAAAGTGTCTCACGTTTGACTGAACTTACGATAAAAGCCCGAATATTGAGAACTCTTTCCATCGTATTGTAAGAGCAGTCTGAAAATCATCCGTTCGAATCCTGCTATCGCAGACGGTAAATGGACCAATCTGCTTAAAAAAAATACATAATCGGCAAAAGCACACAGGAAAAAAACAGGTTGATGGGTTGACTTGTTTTTGTCAGTTTCTGCCTCATTGACTAAACGGGCGCTACATTTGACATTTGAACTCTATCGACGTCATAAAGATCGCAAATGTTACTCCTTCAGTGTTTAATTTTAGAGGATTTTAAAGTTGGCTTTTCTTAACCTAAAGTGTTCTAGAACAAAACCACTGTTAGAGGGAGGTAGAGGAAGCTTCCTTATGACTTATTTGATCGATTTAGCGGTAAACATTAATTGAACTTCAATATACCTAAAAAAGGTAAACATGATATTGGGTTTTACAGCCCATTCCTTGTTTGAGTCAATTTAGCAGCAAACCGTCTTAGTATTGCTGCTGTGGTTTTTCGATAAAGACGTTTAAAAGCACTTAATCATAACTTCAGAAGTGTTTTTTGAACAACACAATGACATCGAACTTTCACCTCCTCGACTACCGGATTGTTTTCGTCAAAACAAATCCACCGTGACGTCAAACTATTGGCATCTGCTTCGGAGGCAAGAAGCAAGTTCTTCCTTGTTTTGATCATTGGCAATCAATACATGCAGTGTCACAAATGCAGGCGGAAACGAATAGCTGGTCTGTTTCAATTGTTTACTTAACATTTTTAGGTAGGTTAAGTACAAAATTGTTCATGTTTCTTGTAGCAATGTAATCTTTTTTAAAAATAGAGTACAACAAGCCAAAGTATGGGAATTCGTTTAAGGTTCATGCCAGAGAAATTCTTTTTTTCTTAAAACTGGCACGTAACGTTAACCCAAGATACTGGGATTTTATCATGTGTTTTTTCTAAGTTTATGTAAGCCTTACATATCTGCAAAACAACTTAAAACACTCTGTCATTTAAAAATGGACTTGATTATCGAAATCTGGACTGTCCATTTTGGTGAAAGTTCTGTGCGAATTTGCACACTTAATACGAGAAGTTCTCTGCTTGCTTTGTTTTTCACATACTTGTTGTTCTCTTCCGTCTCTTTCTCATGCTTTCCATATACACCTGAAAAAAATGGTCTTTTTAAAATTAAATTTACGCATATCTTAACTAAAGCTCTATTTAGGCTTTTGAAGTATGTATCAAACATGTTCACTTTTCAAAGCGTTTTCTTCATATTGTTCCCCCACAATTCTTATACTCACTTACATGCAGCTTTTAGCCTGTCGCGTACCTTGTCCATTTTATTAGATCTCGCATACCATTTTTTTAAGCGCCAAAAACCTCAAGACAAATTCAGTAAAAGTTGAGCTCGTGTGGAAGAATTATAGGAAATAAATTATATTTCTTCATCAATGAAAAGGCGCTTATATTAAAATCGTAAAGGGGAATGTCACAGTCTTACTGGATATCAGGTAAGGATGTGTTTTGTCAGAGCCTAGTTATGTATACCAAAGGTTGTGAGGTATGGATGTTAGACCAAAGTCTCTGAGGTATGGATGTTATACCACGGGCTCTGAGGTATGGATGTTATACCCCTATGCATGTTGGCAGATTTTTTTTTTTCATGTGATGAATAGACAACATGAAAAAGGAACCGACTCATTTCTCACCGTCGGAATTCAGATAACAAAATTGAGGAGAGTTATCTTACATGCGAAACATTTTGCGGTTGCCAAGTTTGCCGCCCAGGAAAAGCCAATTTTTCTACTGCCAAACATTTGATCAATTGCAACCGTGATGGAGGAACACTCGCTGTTAACAAGCGAAGAGGACCTTCAAATGGCCTCAAATACGGGCTGTACGGATGATCATAGTGATGTGAATCAGTCATGTGAGGAGCTCTCATTGATTTCTGAAGACGATGAGTCCTCGAAGTGGGGGAATTATTGTCAAGTTAGCCAGGTCATTCCGTGGAGGAAGTCAGTCCCAACCGTCTAAAATAAAAAGCGCATCTGAAGAATTAGATAGTGGCTAGCGACGACCAACAGTCACCTAGATATTGCGAATCAGGGAAAAGAAAGCGTGATCCGTTTCCTTTAGTAGCAGAAGTGCCATTAGCTGAAGCAGGCGGTAACAGTGACTCTTGCAGTAGTAGCTCCAACACAAAATGTATCCTTTCACCTTACCATAAAAATTGAGCTAACATCTGTCATAATAAACACCATGTTTTTCGCCATCTTGCCTAAGTGATAAAATTAAAACCATGCAAAAGGAGCTTCCGTAAGAAAGTATCGATTCCTGTATATGAAAATGAGTATTTTACGTAAGGTGAAAATAAAGTATGTGAACAATCCGCAAAAAAGATAATTGGCCGGCTCAAAATCATGGACTTTTTTTAAAATTAAATTATATATTCCACACACACACACACATAAAATACAAACAACTTAAGGCCTGGCCAAACGCTCGCAACATTTCAACACAACATCTTGCAACATTGTTGCAGCCGGGATGTTGCCACATTTGTTGATCAGGCTGGCCAAACGCACGCAACATTCTCAACATTTTCAACCCAACATGTCAATGTTTATGTGCCCCAGCCTCCTGACGAGCAACAAGTGGACCTAGCGCGCGCGTTTTTGAGACGCGGACGGCAACCGGAAGTGAGCTGTTTTCCCTTTTAACTTGTCTTCACACAACCACATTAACATTGCCAAGTATCTTTTCTCCATTAGAGATGATTAGTATAAAAATGTGGGAGACACCACTGTCCTGGAAAACGGAATGTTCTCTTCCGGTTGCCGTCCGCGTCTCAAAAACGCGCGTGCTTAAACTCCCTAATGTTGCGTGAACGCGGCCAAACGAGTACAGCATCATGCAACATCCAAAACGTTGCACGAAAAATTTGCCCAACAATGTTGCAAGATGTTGCGTTGAAACTTTGCGAGCGTTTGGCCAGGCCTTTACTTACGAGAAAGACTTACCTACATATTTACAGTAAAACAGTATACGTTACCCCCCATACTGAAAAGGAAATCAAAGCATTAACGTTCAAGGGCTGTCGGTTGCAAGCCTGTTGCGAAAAGGCAGTGAAGGATTTATTGCTCTAGGGACTTATCAAAATCAAAGAAGCAAGAAAAAAGAGGGGTTTTCTAAATTAAAGTTTTCAGTAATACCCACTTCGTTTGTAAATTGCCCGCAGCCTTTTGTTCAAATAGATACATCGACTTAAGATATCTGAAAAAGCCTTCTCCTTTGGTAGCGTGTTTGGTATTGTTTTTACAAACCCTGATATAATGTCTTGCTAAAACAAGGCAAAAATTCATTTGGCAATGATTTTTGGAGGCATCTGGCATCAAACCTAATGCTATAAGAAGATTAAATTGGTAGTTTTCTGGAATAATCTGAGACGAAATAAAACGTTGTATTAAGAGAGTACAAAAAGCGGTCACTTTGGGACAGGATCAAAAGAGGTGACTAAGTTTTTATGGTTCATCTTTGCAAAATGAGCAGTTTGGGTCGTCTTGTAGGCCAATTTTAACTAAGAATTCGTTAGTTGCTATTCGTCTCTGCAGAATCTTGAACAGGCATTCAACAAGTTTTGTGCTTGTACTGTACTTAAAAGCTAGTTGGTAAGTTTCATGCCACGTAATACATTTTTCGTCTTCTATGCCATATTCCATTACCCATTTCTGCTGAGCCTGCCCAGGAGATACAATATTCCTTGATATAAGTTTTGTGTAAACTAGTTTCTTTGCTTTTTGAGCTTTCAGTAGTTTAGTTAAAAAGCTTTCATACTTGTTTTTAGGATCATTGGTTGCAAAGCTGTTTTGGTGTGTTTTCCATAGAAGTTTAATTGTAGACAAAATTCCGCAGTACTTGAGAGACAGGGCAAACTGTTATTCCGTACCTAGTCTGCAATTCTGTGAGAGAAAGAAGGTTATTGGAATCGTCGATCCTTAATTCAAATGTTTCACCATTGTAATACCAGCACAATGCCACTCAGGGTAGTAAACGGGGCGGTTGTCAATTCTACTCAACGAATTATACCACAAGCTTTGGTTGAAAAAGTGATTCTCTGAAACTAATCGGTCTCCGAAATTAATTTCTGCCCAAATTTTCAGAACTTCACTAATGAAGCTATCTTGAGATTGAAGAATATTTTTGGAGTCATTTGGGTTAAGGTTGCCAGTAAGAGCTGTTTTTTCCGCCGAAAGCCTTTAACTCAAGATCAAAGAAACGTTTCCATTTGGCTCGGTTTTCTGCATCCAATTTTTTTTTTCATCCAGGTGGCTTTCAAGGATTTACTAAAAGAGACAATATCTATCATTTTAAGGCCCCCGTTTGGATAGTCATTAAAGATAGTGTTTCGCTTAATTTTGTTTCCTTTTCCATTCCAGAGGAAGGTGAAAAAAAGTTTGTTTACTTCTTTAACTCATTTCATTTTATAGCCTTTACATTTAAAAGTGATAAAACATAAACAAGTTGCGAGACAACAAGGCTTTTAAGTACTGCTATTTTACCCATTAGTGTCAGTCTGCGGTATTTTCAGCTGCTTAATATATTCCTGACCTTTTCAAGTTTTTCGTCATAATTTAAATTACTGGTTCCCTCCGGGTGAACTGAAAGCCAAACTCGTAGAGTTTTCACTTTGTATTTTGGTCATTTAAAATTCCTCTCGGGAACATAATTATCACTGCTTCTATCGTGTCAAAAGCTTTTCAAAATCAAACAAAAGTAGTCCTGGTATATTTTTTTCTTTTGCATAACAAATGGTACTTTGTAATAGTCTGATGTTTTCACCGCCTATGAATCTGCCTTTTATAAAGCCAGTTTGGTCGCTGTTTATTAGATTAGGAAGAAAAATGTTTGATCGGCCAGCAATTGCCTTAGCTGCTATAATTTTTATAGTCGCAATTAAGCTTGATCAAGATCAAGTGTTTTAAGCTAGGGTGGCTTAAAGTAGTTTCAACACTTAGAAGACACTCTCTTTAGATCGAATGACGCCACAACACTGTATCACGTCAATGTGTCACGTAACACGAATCTTAAGGTACTATGTGAAACACCGATAATTTCTAAACAAGATGTGATCATTATTGTGATGTAATAAGTTACGGGAAAGCTCAGCAAAAACATCCCATATTTTGGATTTAGTTACTCATATCTCAAAAACGAACTCGGTGACCCCCCTTTTTTATTGCTGAAAAGTGATAAGATGGCCACGATGAAACTTTCGGCAAAGTTTAAAAGAACAGTGTACAGCATATTCAGATCCACTTTATAAAAATCACAGAATTAAGGTGGCTCTGAATCCGTTTCAGATAAATTTTTAAAACTTTGCAGGAAGTTTCATCTTGCCCTTCTGAGTACCTTTCAGAAATAAAAAATTGGGGGTCACCGTCTTCGTTTTTAAGATATAAGGATCTAAAGACAAAATAAAAGGTGTTTTTAAAGGGCTTGCCCGTTGCCACGGTGACATATTACGTCACAATAATGACTGTATCTTGTTCATATGGTACCACAATATTGCTAATCCATGATACACCGTTGTGGTGCCGATCCTTCCAATGAGAACGTTCCAGTTCTTTTACGCAGAATTGTTATTTTGCAAATCTAAACAAGATCTTGCACTTTGATTTTCTTTACTATGTTTCGATGCGATAACATTTGAATGTATTCTCTTTCATTTTCTTTCATTCTCAAACAGTCCTAAACTTTCTGCTATGTGTGAAAGCACAGTGCGATCCGAATGGTGTGTCTCTCACTGGTTCGAACGGCAGTTTTTCCAGTCCAAACTATCCATCTGATTATCCAAACAGCGAGACTTGTCGATGGATAATTTCTGTTTCGCAAGGTTCTCGAATCCGGCTCGATTTCACGACATTTATTTTGGAAACCTGTTTGGTGTCTTGTTCGTGTGATCACGTCATAATAAGGGATGGCAGCGCTGACAATTCGCCAAAGTTGGGAGAATTTTGCGGGAACAACAGACCTCCGCCAACGTATTCAAGTGGAAGTGACATGTGGGTGGAATTTGACAGTGATCGAACATTTAACGACCAAGGGTTTTTAGCGACATACACTGCTATTGGTGAGTACCTAGGAACAGTGTGGCTTTAACGAGGCTCGAAAGGGTTTCCGCGGAGGAGAGGACAAAACGCAGAGTCCTACTTCATGGAGTACCCTATGGAGTACCTAAATGGAGTACCCTTCAAAATCATTTATTGGTCAAATTGAATACTTTATCAACATGGTGAGGCATTTAGATGCACGTACCTTTATTTATTTCGAGCTTTGCAGCTCTCTGATTGCTACAGATGGATTCAGTTCACGAATTGGCCGCCATCTTGAAATTTCGTAGGTATTTCATATATCCCTTATCGTAGTGTATTTATTTTTTTGTGAATTTAGACAAATATTCATACAGACCCTTAAGCCCTGTATACCCATATAGGCCCGTGTATGCTCATAATATACCCATGCATACCC
>NC_090874.1:53584596-53587096 GCF_036669935.1 Montipora foliosa | reverse complement strand
ACCCCAGCAGTCAACATCATTCTACGAAATCGAACGGATGTTGAAGCCGAGTCTATCGAGAGGCCCGCTTTTCTGAGGCAGTCGTGTTTTGTCCCTCGGTCTTTTTGTCGTTTGCGTAACAAAACACGACTGCCTCAGAAAAGTGGACCGCTCCGACTGATTTATGAAGGGACTTCTTGCAGTCTAAATGGTATCTCTCTGTTTATAGAGCGATTTTCAATTGAAAGTCAAAAATAATTAGCGAATTGCTTTGGTTTTGCATTTACTTCACTCAGTGATTGGTTCAAATCTCTCGCGCCACTTTTTCAACCAATCAGAAGTGAACCAAAACCAATCGTGGCTCGCGCGTGCACATTTTCCCGCGCTTTCTGTTGGAACGTGTAATTACTTCGAGTTTTGATTGGTTCACTGTATTTTCTCTGTCCTTTTTGATTGGCCAAAGTAATTACTTTGGTTTTGGTTTTAGGACACTCACTTGAAAACCGCTCTAACTCACAATTGTTGCTCCCACAGATAATAGAGAGATTTAGCATCGTGCTTTACAGCAAACGGCAAATTTAACGTCATGCTCAAATTGGCGTTTTACCCCAAAGAAAGAAGCTAATGCAGCTAATTTCTTGCCTGTTATCTACAGATACCAAGTTAACGTCCTGGCAAAAGAAAGAAGCAAATTAGAACAAGACAACGATCGTGCTTTTATCAATAAGCAGTAGAAGTGCCATTTGACGTTTGCGGGTTTCGCCTAAACGCGAAACTAAATCTTTTTATTGTCTCCCATATTTACAATATGAAAGAAACCAAACAACTTAACAGTAACTTTAAAAATCCTACACTCCGACCCGAAAAATAATAACCTCTTACTAACCGAGCGCGAGGGCCATACTGGGGAGGAATATTGGCCCGAGATCGTGCCAGCACGGCATTAGGGCAGTAGGAAGTACGGTAGTACGGTACCGGTCAGCAAATGATCTCAGGACCGCAAATGATCCCTGAACCGCAAATGATCCCCAAACTGTACCGCAAATGATCCCCATTTTGGACCGCAAATGATCCCGAAAAAAAAGTTAGGAATGGCATGGAGGGTGGAATGGTCTGGGCAGAGAATTAATGTGAAGAGCGCTTATTCTTGGTTTTCATGTGACGTCACACATCTATCAAATGTTATCGTCCGCCATGTTGGTGTCGCACGAGCTAATTAGCATATGTAAAATAACAGAGACGTGTATGTGTTTTGAAGCGTGGAACATAAATGTCGCGTGATTTTATTGAAAATACAGAAGACAAAAGCCACGCAAAACGATTATCAAAAGAGTGCGATATTCCCAATTTAAGTGATTACGCAAAGAATCTAGAAAAGAATGTAAAATCTCGATATTTGGCGAAAATATCAGTGGTAAAGATCGATCCAGCTACGCTAATCGGTGTCAACTTGGATCCAGAATGTCTACCGCCGATAGAGGCCACAGATCTCCTTTGCTACCTGGTAATGGATACCAGCTTCTATACAAAGGAGCAATTCAAAGCCTTCAAAAGTATGGAAGCTTACAACCAAATGGTTTCAGGTTTTATCACTAGTGTTCAAGGCAAAGTCATCTGCGATAAGTTTGTGGTGATCGGGAAGGTGCGACATTCGCAGCGCATGAATGAACCTCCTCTTCCAGTTTGGATTATTACAAGTAAAGAAGGTACTATAATATCAGCACATTGCTTAGGCTGCAAAGCAGGACTTTCCGAGACTTGCAGTCATGTTGCAAGTCTTCTATTCTACATTGAAGCTTGGACAAGAATAAATGGAAAGCTAGCGTGCACTCAAGTTAAATGCACGTGGTTACTACCAACGTACGTAAGCGAAGTCCCCTACGCGAAGGTCCAGGACATAAATTTCCATTCAGCTAAAAAGCTAAAGGAAGATTTAGATGAGAAAATCAAAAATTTCTCCGAGCCACGTCCAAACGCTACAACCGCCCAACCAACTTCTCTTAACAACCTGGCAATGCCTACTCCTGGTGTCCTGCCAAATTGTTCTTCTGCTGTCCCATCCAAGACTGAAATGGAAACACTGTTTGCAAAACTCAATGAATGTGCGATCAAACCTGTAGCTTTAAGCTTAGTTCAAGCGTATTGTGAACAATTCATCCTCAAGAGCCGAGATATACCCACTATCTGTGACTTATTTCATCCCTCTTACCTCGATCTGACATATCCAGAACTTTTAAGAAAGTGCGCTGAAATTTATTTGACTCTCTCTGATGCAGAGCTAAAATTAATTGAAAAGGACACCCGGACACAGGCTAGAGGAACAGCATTTTTTAGGCATAGGGCAGGGCGCATTGGTGCTTCGTCAAGTTGGGCAGCATCTCACACTAATCCTGCCATGCCATCACAGTCGTTAATCAAGTCAATGTGTTATCCACATTTGTTCAAGGTTAACAGCAAAGCCATCATCCACGGTCGCCGAAATGAAGCTCCTGCAATTGATGCATATGCAAAAGTCATGTCA
>NC_090874.1:53549596-53577096 GCF_036669935.1 Montipora foliosa | reverse complement strand
AGGTTAAACGTTAGCCAAGGTTTTTATCCACGCCTTTACACGCCTTTGAGTATGCGCAAGCCGTTGCTTGGAGACAGTGTCAAACCCAGAACAGGCCTCGATCGCAATCCTGGACGACTCATTCATTTTCGTACTGAAGGCTCGATTTTGACCTTCGCTTTGTCAAAAATATGATGCGCAAGCTGCCTAAACCGGTTTGACCGGAGTGACTAGCCCAGAACCTTGGGCTGCGGTGACTTAAAAGACTTGACACGATTTCTGCAGAGCTTCTTTTGCTCACCCTCTGGTGAGCTTTAGAGAGGTTCTTCTAGCAGGGTCCCAGTACAACAACTTTTTTTTCTCATTTCAGCTGAAAGACCACATTGTAATCCGAATGCCGTGCCTCTCACTGGTTCGAGCGGCAGTTTTTCCAGTCCAAACTATCCATCTGATTATCCGAACAGCGAGACTTGTCGATGGATAATTTCTGTTCCGCTAGGTTATCGAGTCCCGCTCGAGTTCCCGACATTCATTTTAGAAAGCTGTGTCGTGTCTTGTTCGTGTGATCACGTCATAATAAGGGATGGCAGTACTGAAAACTCGCCAGAGTTGGGAGAATTTTGCGGGAACAACAGACCTCCTGCAGTTTATTCAAGTGGTCGGCACATGTGGGTGGAATTTGACAGTGATCGAACAATTAACGATAAAGGATTTTTAGCAACATATACCTCTATTGGTGAGTACCTATGAACAATGAGTTTATATTGACGTCATTTCTTGTTGCTCTCGATCTGTGAGTTTGACGCCGGTAGACGCCGGTTTGTCCATAGGCGGCCTAAGCTCGCGTAACGCCCGAGACGTGGCTGTCAGCGACGCAATTTACCCTTTCGTAAACAAGCGATGGCATTTGGACTATACTTAGAACAATTTTCACTGTTAAGTTTGTCGTTTGTAAATGAGGAAAAAATACTTAATCTAGGACTAGATAAGCAGCGTATGTCACTTAGAATTTTTAAAAAAACTGAGAAAAAACCTTAGAAAAAAATTAGAAAAAAAATTAGAAAAAGTTGGTCGAACGATGCCGAATTCGGTTCAATGGCTTAACAGCAACCCCCGTACACTACTGAAACAACGGCTTCAAAATCGCAATTTCAAAGTATTTAAATGAAGCTAATCCTAACAATTTATTGAAAGCTAACCGAGTAAAAAGGCTTGGTCACTAAGGATGACATCGACCGTCAAAAATGGCATCGCTTGTTTACGAAACGGAAATTAGTGTCAGCGACAACACTGTTCTAAACAATTTTTGTTTTGGTTTTTGAGTTAGTTTCACGATGATGAACGAAATAAAGTAAGTTAACTGTTGCTTATTTTGTTTTGTCTTTTCGAGCTTTTTTAAACTGTTTTGGGACGTTGCTCGAAAAGACAAAACAAAATAAACAAGCGAACCTATGATCCTTGCAGTTATGAACACAATTTTTGCAATTGTGTAAAGAAGCCTGAAAAATTCAGGACTTTAACGGGGTTTGAACCCGTGGCCGATACCGGTGCGACGCTCTAACCAACTGAGCTATGAAGCCACTGACTTTGGGAGCTGGTCATTTGTGGGTTCCAATGTTCCCGTGAGGAATGAATCAACGATGAAATGATATATGAAATGGATCATATATGAACTGCGGATATGAAATTTTTCAGGCTCCTTTTTTCGCAATTGCAAAAATTGCGTTCATAACTGCGAAGATCATAGCTTCACTTGATTTCACATCCGCAGTTCATAAATGATCCATTTCAGATATCATTTCATCGTTAAAATAAACAAGGTTAGCTCACTTACTTAATTTCGTTCATCGTCGTGTAACTAACTCACCTTGTTTATTTTGTTTTGTCTTTTTGAGCAATGTCCCAATTTAAAAAAGCTCGAAAAGACAAACAAAATAAACAGCAGTAAACTTACTTTATTTCGTTCATTCAAAAGACCTTTCATCCCTTCAACGATCGATCCTGTCTTGGGTTCCAGTCCTTTCCCGACAGATCACGCAAAAACGTGACAAACGAAAATTTTCAAGAGAATTGCAATATCACATCGATTTTACTCGTTTAGATCATCGGTGACCCCTATTTTTTTAATCACGAAACACTCACTTTACGTACTATCTACAAAATATGTTGAAATGAAAATAATCACACTGTAAGAAGTTATCCGTTTTAAAGAGTTTTCCAATTCCGAAAGTGGTTACAACAGGTAGCGCTTACAAAAGCGCTCGTTGAAGATGAACTCGACTGTTTACGAAATCCCTAGCGGCATGCAATTATCTAAAAATCCACTCCTAAAAACCTATGCATGGATACCTTCACACAACTGTTTATTTTTATGATTTTCGATGGATGAGCAGACGAGGCTACATCTCGTTATAATGAACGATTTATCGACGTTAAGGCATTTTTCCATTGCCACTTAGTTTCTCCGAAACAAAGTCGGTGACCTCCCAATTTTTTTTTTCATTTTTGGAGTAAGTACTTTATGACCTAACTCTGGGCGAGAAATGAAGAAAATTTCACTGTAGGAAGATTTTGGCACGAATGTCCTTAAATAGTGTCTTCTTCTGTTTAATTTTAGAAAGTTACTAGCTATTGATTTGGGTAAACCGCATGTACTTTAGAGCACATTTCAAATAACTGCCGAAAGAAATTACGCTATTGCAATTGCTACGCTTAGCGATTGGTTTAAAAATCTCGCACAAGTTGTTAGAGAATGTTTTTGTGGCGAAATACGGGATTAATAATTGAAACTTGATTGGTGTAAGCCTTGGTGTAAGCCATGCAGAGACTACGCTTTAATAATAAGGCTTGCTCCAACAGTACTTCCTTCATAGTTTGCCAAATTCTAATTCGATCCGGAATGCACGGACACATGTTGAACGAGCCATCCTAAGTGCTCTGAAGGTGTTCCGTGGGTAAACAAATTCCATTTCCATCACATGTCATATAGCCAACAGCTGATTTTTTTTCTCTAACTCTTTTACACGTTACAGATTCAACTACCGAGGCTAACAAGGTTACCAAGGGTACATTAGGTAGGAACCCCCTTGAGCGTTCATCTGTTCATGGATCATCAGTAGAAAGAGCACTGTTAATTTTGTCATTTTCCGATTGTTCTTCCCTAGAAACTCGTAAATTGATGTTAGAGGCTTTTTTATGACGAAACTACGGGGTTAATAATTAAAACATGACGTAAGTCATGCAGAGCTTAAGCTTTAACAAAGTTTGCTCCATCAGTACTTCCTTCATAGTTTTCCAAGGAATAAACACATCCTGGTAGTCATCAACTAAATTCAAATGCCAATCCCTTTTTGACCTCTTAAGTTCAAGGTTAGGATTGTTGATAGGATTGTTGATATGCTTAGATTTTCTTCTTATCCCTGGTATTTAAATTGCTTTAAGTTTTCTTGTTGAAATCACGACCTCCCGCAACCAATAATTATTGCAATTCTCTTTTAAGCCCCGGGCTACACGTTGTAACATTGTTAGAAGAACAATTCCCGTCATTGTTATAAGAACGCTTTTAACAATGTTGAATACGTATTTTTACAATGACTGCAAAATTCTCGCTCGCTCATTGGAGAATTCTTATTGTCAATAAGCGGACAGACACACATTTATAATTTATGCGATGTTGACGCGATATTGTTCGCGTCAGATGAAATAAAATTGAAGTTTCTCGCATTTTGTCTCGCGTTCCTCTCGTGTTTTGACTTAATTTTGACCCCTCTGCCTTTTTCTTATTGTAAAAAAACGAATTGATGTCAGCGTTTCATGCGTCTGTCCTTTTATTGATCATGAATTTCGTCATAAAATTGTCAAAGTATTCTGCGGATCCACAGTCACCTCCGCCATTTTGGATTGCTCGTGGTTCTCGGATTGGAGACTGGGCCCCTAACTCTGATTGGTCTTTGCAATACAACATTGTTGAAAGGGCGGCTACACGCTTCAACATTTGTTGTATGTTGGAGAAAATGTTTGATCAAAATCAAAACATTCTTCCAACAAAAAATGTTGAACAAACGTCGTCAAACATGCCTTCTGCACGTTCTAACATTGTTGATCCAACAAAATTTTTTATAACAATGTTTGTACGTGTAGCCGGGGCTTTAGAGCAGTTTCAAGTTTCAATTGACTGTCGAAAGTAATTACGCGATTGCAATTGCTACACTTGGTGATTGGTTTAAAAATCTGGCGACGGTTTATCAACAAATGAAAAGCGGGATAACCAATCGCTACTTGCACGCGCGATTTTTCCCGTTCGTTGAGTAAGTTTCTCGGAACTGCTACGAATTTGGATTGGTTCATTGCGCTGTTTGTACCTGCTGTGATTCGTCTAAGTAATTATTTTGGTCTTTATTTTACGACAGTCAATTGAAAACCGCTCTAACATAGCCTACTGGTCATTAACTTTTTCGTTTCCCTAGCCAAAAACGCCTGCTCCGATCCCAAACATCCGTCCAGCTGCAATGGCTCTTTGTTCTCAGTATGTTGCTTCAATAGTAACACTGGACCAGCGTGTTGCCGTGCTGGTGGAATTCGGTGTGACGATGATGGTAAAGTAAGCAGGGATTACTGTCCAAGACCATTTGACGATATTGGCAAACAGGTGTGCTGCATTGGTGATGACGGTCAACCATCGTGCTGCGTTGAGAGGTAAATGATGGTTAGTCGATTTGGTCTATTGTTTATTTTCCCAAAAAAATTGGTTTAAAATAAGCACTTTTCTCAGACTGACGCTGATGGGGACGAACCTCACACCAGATTCTTACTCTTGGGTAGTGGACGCTGGAGTACACTTAATATTTCAAGGAAAGATTTGTCTCACTGACCTATAAACTGCGTTCAATTTCATCCCGCTTGGAGAACTCTCTTTTTATCCCTTTTACTCAATGTTTGAGATTTTACACCACGTTTTCATTAAAAATGGCAAAATGTCGACCTAATTTCTTCGGAGTACTGATTTTTCCTCGCGTCCAATCAAAATCGAGTAATTTTTTAAGTGTAGTAAAAGAACTACAACGATGGTGTATCACATATATATCTTTTTTATCAGATCTTACTGCTATCATTGGTTCGGATGGGATATTGCTCCAGCAGTATGGTAAGCCTAATACAATTATAAACCCGGGCGATAATTTCCATAATAACAAATCTCGCCTACAGTTCTGTTCTCATAATTTTGAGTTACGAATACCCTAAACAAGGTGCTCTTACAGGTGGAAATCGTTTCATCCTGCCCTCCCTCCCTTCTACCCTTGGTGTTACGCGATGTTCTTAGCTTAGCTTGACTCCAAGTGTCACCTGACCTTCTTAAATCCTTTTCTTCTCCAGCATTGGTGCGACAGTTGGAATCCTTTTGGGTGGTGGTATCGCTTTGTTTTTCATGGTCTGCATTTGTGCCTCCTTTTGCCAAAGGAAGCCGGAGATGGCTTGCTGTCTGTGCCTCGTGTGCCTGGAATGTATCGATAACAGCGAACGCTCCAAATGCGGTGATTGCAACGGCTGCGGTGACTGCAACGGCTGCGGTGATTGCAACGGCTGTGGTGATTGCAACGGCTGCGGTGATTGCGGCGGCTGCGGTGATTGCAACGGCTGTGGTGATTGCGACGGCTGCGGTGATTGCAATGGCTGCAGTGATTACGGCGGTTGCGGTGATTGCGGTGATTGCGGCGGTTGCGGTGATTGCGGTGATTGCGGTGATTGCAGCATAATGTAGTTTAAACAAGACGCTGAAGTCAGCGTCTACTCGGGATGCTCTTAAAGGCATAGATATTTTTACAGTGCACGATTTGAGAGGAATTACATTGGAATTTTCCTTGGGGACGAGTATGAAAACTGAAAATTGCACACCATGGTAATTGAAAACACCAATTTTCTTTGAATTGAAGCTCGTAGGTAGTGTAAAATTAGTATAGGTAATCACATGAATTCGAGTGCTGTTTGGTATAAATGATCAATTTCTTTCCCAGGATCTCTCTTATCCCATTTCCAAAATACTCACAGCATATTAAAAATAAACGAATTATAGTTATATGTGTTCAAATTTTGAAAAGCGTTTGGCAAGGAGGTACAATAAGCAAAACCTATTACAGAACTCCCATGGACACTACCACTCCCACTGTAACTGTCTTGCATGGACTGTACTCAATCTAATAAGTGGTGTTGAAAACTGACTTCAATTCTGTTGGTAATTCTGTTAACATGAGATGCCTTTGTCTTGATTCATTCATTGTATTCACCAACTCAGTTGGGGAACTTATTGACTGCTACGTCAGCGCCCTGCCCATTCCCTCCCCCTTCAGCGCTTGCTACGCAGGCTAGTTGTATGATTATATATACTGAAGAACAACTCAGATTATAGTCGAACTTATTATACCACACAAATTGAAGAACATTGTTTAGAAAGTTTTCAGGCTCAAATCGCAAAAACAAAATATTAACGTTCAGCCACGGCCCGAAAATCCGACGCTTTTATTAAAAAAGAATGTACTTAAACACAATTCCTTTCCTCTTTCGGCCAGATTTAGCTAAGTTTGCAAGTTCTTTTAATTAAGCCTGGTGTCAGCTAGCGACGAAAGCACAAGCATAAGTGCGCTTATTTCAACTTGAATACGGGGTTGACGAAAGCATACGCTTATATAAGCACCAGCGCATGGATCAAAATTTTTCTTTTCCTTGTGTGCTTGTGCTTGTGTTTATGCTTGCGTTCACTTGTGTTTTGTGAAAACGAAACATAGCATAAGCACATATAAGGAAATTTGTAACGTCTGGCCAATTAAAGCACTCGTTCCACGCGTCTGAGCATTTGACCTCAAAATGGCGGAGGCCGTGGCTGATTTTAAATCTTATGTCGACGTTCGCTTTCACTTAGCATACGCTACTAAACCTTGGGCTTTGTGCTTAAGCTTGTGCTTGCGTTGCTAGTGAAACCAAGTCTTTACCTTTTGAAGTCAATTTGTAAATAGTGTGATGCCTTCTGGGAGCAAACTCGTATGTTAATGAAACAAAATATGAACAATGACGTCAGCAATATTCCTTTTTATACCCTTAAAGAATATAATTTCTTGCTAGCTCAATGTCCACAATGACTCCTAAGGTGGCTGGTAACAAGTTCTACAACATGATTGCCTCATAGTGTTGTGATTGGTCTTAGCAAAAAGCTACAATTATGTAGAAAATTAATAAACATTTCTTCACACTGGGTTGGTTTCAATTTTGTGTTATGGGCTATTGCGAAATTATGGATATCAGATACAGCAGTGTTCAGTAGCCTTAAAAGGGTTTCTAGGGATAATCTGTACAGATGAAATCCGTAGGCTACAGTCGGTATAATAGCTTGTTCGTAGTTACAGTACTAGTATAAAAAAGACGAGTTCACGCTCTTGAGTGCATCATGGGTAATCAGGGCAAGATGGAGAGAAATCAAAGGTTTGTGTGGAAATTCAAAACGATGAAAAGTTATCAGGATATGCAATTTACGTTCATTTTTTTCCCAAAACAGAAGATATGCGCTCAAAGGTGCGGCAAAATAAAGTTGGAGAGAATGGCTATTGTAGAAATTATTTTATTAAACAAAGTTTCTGCCATACATTTTCTGTAATTCCAAAGGCACAAGATTATAGAGAATGTATGGAGACAAAAAAAGCAATATTTAGGAATTCCAAAGAATAGATACCAACTCCCGGTTCATCTCAGTTGTGAACTTGAACTTTCTTTGTTTGGTTTATGAAGGCGAAAGTCTATTAAGCGGAGTCATGTACAGTATATTTGCTTTAAATTTCCATGCAAACCCTTGAATTTCCCTGATTACCCGTGATGCACTCAGCAGCGTGAAATGGACGTCTGTGGTTCTTATTAGGGGTCGAAGGTACTTTTCACGTTCTCTTGGATTTCCAATTGGCACTCTTTGTGATTGACCTAAAAATCTTGCTCCACATTCACAACCGATCAAAGACAAAAGTGGGACTAGATTTAATACACGATTTTGTTTGTGTTTTCACTACTACGCTTGAAGACTGGCTTTAAAATATCTAACCACAATTTTGAACGAACCCGAGGCAAAATTAAGGGCCTCTTCGTATCTTTAGCTGAGAAGGGTGGCTCGGTTTCCCAGATCTCACCACCACACTAAAAACCAGCGTAAAAGTTTTTATTTTAAGCATAAGTATCTTTCAAGTTGAAAGATATCCTTTCTTGAATTTTATTTAAGGAATTTATTCTTTGTTTTTAATTTATTAGCAATCTGGTGTATTTCATTATACTCCGTGGTTGTAATTCGAAGCACTTATTCTCGGAGTGAATTATATTATTGTAGTAATATATTGGGAGAAGTATCTTTCGAGCTGAAAGATATTTTTCTTGAATTTTGTTTAAAGTATTTATTTTTTGTGTTAAATTTATCAATAGTTGGATGTATTTCAATATATTGTAGTTGTATTTCTGATCACTCATTCTATGAATTAATTATATTATTGTGGTAATAAGGAACTTAAGTTAAAAGTGTATTAAGAGAAGTGTCTTTTATTTTTTCCTGAAGTAAGTTTAAAGAATTTATTCTGGTAGTCCAATATTGTAGTTGTTGATAATTAGCAGCACTTAATCTTATATAGAGGTGCCATTTAGTTTCTTTTGCTTACACTAGTAGTGTTTTCAAGGTATCATTTAGTATTTTTCCACGTATCTGCCCTGGGGTATCTACCTACGTTTTGATTGCTTATAGCTATGTTACAGTTAACTATTAATATTCAAGTTGGCCTTAAGCTGTCTGATAAGCGGCGGGACGAGATATTGATATTGGATACTTTTTAGGGTTATTTTCCCACTGAAATGGTAAGGGCCGTTCAGGTGGGCTATGATGTGGTACGTGTAACCTTCCGTGAGGCGGAGTATTATGGTGGTGGTGTCGGGTGTTGGGTGGTGGTCCTTCGACCACCCTCATCCACGTATTTGAATACCCCTTTGAGGAGCCTGAGGTCGACATTCGCGCTGCTTTCGAACCCTATGGCACAATCAAATCTGTTAAGCGCCAGGCTTACTTGTGTGATCCAAACATTTCAACCGGCACAGTCCTGGTCTCTATCGTTATGAAAAAGCCCCCGCCCCGCTACTTAGTGGTTCGGGGCTACTACGTTAGGACTTGATATCGATGTCAACCACTAGTGTGCAACATGTGTTCGGCTGAGGGGCATCGTGCCGCTGATTGCCCGAACAGCGATAATTATCGTCGTTGTGGAAGTACGGGTCATTTTGCCTGTACGTGTCCCGTTGCCCGTCTTTTCTTTTGCTGAGGTTGCCAGGGGTGCTACTGGCCCCTCTTCGTCGGGCAATTCTGGTCCGGCTGCTCTGCCTATCAGAACTGGCACTTTATGTGATGATGATGATGATGATCCTATCTCCTTGGGTGAAGACGCTTCCTCCCAAGTGACTTCGGCCTCTAGTGGCACTCCGCAGGTCACCATGGACAGCGCCATTACTAAGATGGCGAGTGCGTGCCCTTTTGGCACTGATAGTGTTGAGGACAGCACTGAGCCCGCTGCTCAATCGAGGGCGGCGAGTCTCCCTTGTTTAAGTGAGCCTTCTTTTCTGGCGCTCCTGTAGTTAGTGGCGAGTATCGGCCTCTGTCTGTGTCGTCTGCGAGTTAGCCTCCTCTGTGTGAGGCTTCTAGGAGTAGTGGTGTCTGATGAGCATAATTCCCCAGTAACGTCTGATTCTGCGTGCTCTCACTCCACCCTTTATGTTAGTATGAATGACGGGCAGATTGTTAGCCCCTTGCCGGAGGCTAAGGCCTTGTCTGCCGATAGCCTTGAGCTTGCGGCGAGCCCTGTTGTCTCCACGGCCTCGCAGGAGGCCCCATCAGCTCCGGCAGCATTAGGACTCCCATAGTGTTTTGCAGGAATATCAGTCTTCCTCTTTACAGAAGAAGACAAAATCTGGTTTGTTTGCCTCTCTGAGGAGTAAGGCATCTCCGTTGGATGCAAAGTCGCAGAGAGGGAGAGATTTATGAGGGGTTCAGTCCTGATGTTTCCCTCAACTTCGTTTCGGGAAACATCAGGACTCGAGGGAAAACAAAACTTATAAGGCCCAGTTCAAACGTCGGACTTTTCGTGTACGGAACTTAAATCCCTTTTTGGGTCAACCTAAATAGTAAAGTTCACAGGGTTGATTCAAACATCGAACTTAATTTGTCGAACTTATCACTAATCACGATGTACAATGCTTTCGTGAATGAAGGGAATTATGGGACGCAAAAATAAATTATGCAAATGCATGCATGGGAAGTTCGACGTTTGAATCGAAGTCGCTCCACAGACGATTTCCCATGTAGACCACTCGAACTTAATTCTTGGGTCGACCCAAATTAGATGTGTCGAACTTAATTGATTCAAACGTCGATCTTTTCATGTACTTTATTGAATGAATTAGGTTCGTTACATTTGAGTACATGAAAAATTCGACGTTTGAACTGGGCTTTACTGTTTCCCTCGGGACCATACATTAAGTGTATATTGTTTTTCTTTTTTGTCTTGGAGCTATGAGTAGGTCAAGGGGTTTGTCACGTATGGTTTAAGGGCCGATTGATCTCTTCCTCGCTGGACTGAAAGTAGCTCGGTGCGAACCAAAGAGAGAGACCAGAACAGAGTTTGTTTTTTTTAATGTTACCAATGACACAAATTATTGTTGTGTTTGTAGTTTTGTCTTTATTTACAACTTTCTCCAAAAATAAAATTCATAATTTTACTTATAGTATATTATGAACTGAATACCGAAGATTTAATTTATGACGAAGAAAGAAAACCATTTGCTAGGAATCCGAAAAGCAATAATTTCAATTCAGAAAACCTTAAATGACAATAGAAAATACAGCATAAATATTGATCAGAAAAAATGATAAGAAAACGTAAAAGAAAGTATGGGTGCACCTTTTCTCAGTTGATTATCTGATACAATGATGTCCTTGTTATCCATTTAAAATTGTGATGTCACATGCATGTGTGAATAGTTTGGTACATGAGCAGTGAAGTCATTTTGTCTGTGTTCAAACAAGCTGTCTACGCATTCATCCGATCATTAGGAATGATATTGATTATTCATAAATGACAGTCTAAAATGTTATATATTCGGACCCAAGTAAAGACAAATTAGCGACTATCAAAAATACCACAATACTCTTTGTTTGTCCCTCCAAAATTTTGTATAAGCATTGTTTTTATTTTCTCTTGGGATTAACAATGGTCCCAAGAGAAACTGGGAACAATGCTTATGCAGAATTTTGCAGGGGCAAAGAGAGTACTATGGTATTTTTGATATTGGCTAATAAAATAATTTGTTTCGATGTAACCATTGTGAAAGATGCAAAGTACCAAGAAAAAAGAGGTTTAATAGAAATTGCTGAAGATCAGAGTATCTCGGTGTCTAGTTTTTGGTGGTCTGGACTGTCGGTGGTCTGAAGGCAAAAGGGGGCAAAATAAGGAAGCGAGAAAGAGTAAGAAAAGAAGAGAGGACTGGAGAGAGTAATGAAGCGAATGGGAGTAAGAAAAGAAGTAGGTGAATATGAACAAGAAAAGAAAAGAAGAGAGATAAACGTTAGAAATTGAAAAACTACCTAAATAAATACTACCTAATATTAATTAAGAAAGCAAGAAAGAAAAGAAAGAAAGCTGATAATTGTAAAAAAAATAACCTAATTGCAAAAGAAAGAAGCCAAAGGAAACGCACATGAACGCAAGTGTAGCGACAACAGCACGACTAAGAAAGCAAGCAGTCAGAGAAATGCAAAAAAGCTCTACAATTGCAAAATACCTAATTGCGAAATAAAGCGCCTAATGGAATGAAAATGCAACATAAAACACACAACAAACAACAAGCAACAAAACACAACCAACAAAAGCAAGCAACAGAAGAAGCAACCCAAGCAAGCCACACATAACACGAAAAAGTTTAGAATAGAAAGTGGGCAGATAGTTGTAAAAGGGAGGTAAGGATGACTATGGAGAGAGGGAGAGAGAAAACAAGCAAGAAAAGAAAGAAAGCTGATAATTGTAAAAAAAGAACCTAATTGCAAAAGAAAGAAGCCAAAGGAAACGCACATGAACGCAAGTGTAGCGACAACAGCACGACTAAGAAAGCAAGCAGTCAGAGAAATGCAAAAAAGCTCTACAATTGCAAAATACCTAATTGCCAAATAAAGCGCCTAATGGGATGAAAATGCAACATAAAACACACAACAAACAACAAGCAACAAAACACAACCAACAAAAGCAAGCAACACAGGCAACCCAAGCAAGCCACACATAACACGAAAAAGTTTAGAATGGAAAGTGGGCAGATAGTTGTAAAAGGGAGGTAAGGATGACTATGGAGAGAGGGAAAGAGTAAAACAAAAAAGACTTGTAAAACGTTTGATACTAAACTGAGCCGAAATGATTGCTTATTACTAAGGAAAAAAGTAATGTGAACAGGATTTACTTGTTTCAAGGCTTGAAATGAGAAATACTTTTGATTTGCTGTAAAACAAGGTGGACAATTTAACTTGCAAGTATAGAATATGCACAGAAAATTAAATCTGAAAAGGTTGTGGTCACAACATAATCGAATGAATTAAGTTCATTGAAGTCTAAATCAAAGTGTAAGACAGCAAGGGGAGTTGAGATATTATTGTTCAGTCAACATCTGTTCAAAGTGTCCTAAAAACAATAACAAAGCTAAACTTATTCAATTAATCACAGTGCTGTATCTGTAACTGTAGCCTTTATGTCATTGCATCACTGTCATTTACGAATAATCAAAATCATTCCTACTAATTGAACGAAAACAAGAAACAGAATGATAGATCAGAGATAAAATATCGTCACCGGACAATATACCAAACCAGGATCTCATTGAAGAGTGACTTCACTGACTCTTAAATGTAAAATCTCAGCACATTTAAATGTATCTGTTACCAAAACATGCCAGCTTGTTCATGTAAAAGCAGAAAATCGATTAGCACATCATTGCTGTATTTCGTATTATTGCTTCTTGGATAAATTTACGAAAGACATAAAGATTGTAATCTGACTGGTACTCTCCTTCAAGCATAAGAAATACTTAAGTTTTTGTTAATTGTTGCATCTCACAGAAAAGGATATTAAAAGCTTTACTCAGGAAAAAAACATGAACAGTTGTGTCGCTTAATCAATCATTAACCCTTGGAAAATACAAAAGGTCCTGAAAAAAGGTTTCTGTTTAACAAAAAATTACCTTGTGTTTGTGTACTTAGGTTGTCTCTTAGGTAACTTCATTCATTGAAACAATAATTGCAGCGACTCTATGTAAATGGATTTGACATACAGTATTTGCTTTGTACGGTGAAGATTCTGATCTGTAGTGCGAGTAAAAAAGTTACTTTCTGACAGTAAGCAGTTTACTCTAACTCACTCTCTGTAAGTAAACTGAGAAATATTTACAATTAAGTGTACAAATGAAAAAATATATTTACAATATTTACACTATTTACAAACCAATGAACTATTGAAAGGGACCTGAAATAAAGGAAAATAAATTGAAACTGTTAGACTATGTGGCAATTAATGGTGTCAAGATAATTTGATAGGCCACTTTCAAAAAATACCATAACACTCTTTGTTTGCTCTCAAAGATTCTGCATAAGAATTGTTTTTATTTTCTCTTGTAAGTCGTGAGAGAAGCTGGAAACAATTTTGAAGGGCAAGCAAAGAGTATTATGGCATTTTTAAAAGTGGCCTATTGGTTCAGGACATAATTTCTGTACAAACTTGGAGACTTGGAAAATTGTTCAATCTTAAAACTTAAAAAGTGTGCTCGGAACCAAAAACTCCTACGTGATGTTGTAATACGAGTCTGATAATAGGGACCTTTAGATTCTAGAACGAGAACGACAACGAGTACGAGATTTTCTCATAGAACAACAGTGAGCGAGCGAAAACCAGCGTCATTTTGGCGGGAAAAAAGTGATACCGTCGTCATTTTAGTACGAGGTTTTGCAAAAATGTCGTCTTGTCAAAACAAGTCACCGCAACAAGGTAGCCGTTTTGGCATTTTTCGATCAGGAAAAGGCTCAGTTACCATCAATAAGAATAACTGAGGAACCTATGCTGCTAACAAAGAGTAAATTAATCGTCCGGGTTATAAATGTTCTAAGTATTTTCGCTAAAAGCGGGCAGTCAAATATCGTACTCGTTCTCGACCTCGTCCTAGAATCTAAAGGCCCGTAATTATGGAAGGGTCACTACAACTGCACTCTTAAGGTGCAATCTGCATGCAGCAGTAATGTCTGTTATGATAATCCTAGCATTGTTTTTAATTTTCTCTTTTTATGATGCTTCTGATCTTTATGAAATTGTTTTCGTCAACACAAGATGAAAAGTGTTTGGTATGGAAAAAACCAGGTTTGCAAAGTCTGTAAGTAGGTTTCACAACATTTCAAACTCGAAGTGCTTTTAGTTCTTTAAGACAGAGTATGATAAGTGGTTTTGACAAAAGAACTCTGACTTTGTGCTGGGACTGTTTTAAGACTTGTCAGCTAGGTAGGTAGTATTAGGCCTGACAAATTGTCCTCTGCTGAACTTGAAAATAATATTATTAAACGTAGCAAACTGGCTTGAACTCCTCTGCCAGTTTGGATTTCAAAATCAGCTACTTAATGTTTGTCCTTTTTGTTGAAATTGTGCCTTCAAGGGGACTGAGTTCTTATGTGATTATCTATCTATGATTTCATAAGTTTGACACCAACCTTATCAGTTCAATAGTTCACTCGCCTCTTGGTATCAAGGGAGAGCACAAGGCTGAGAAGATTGGCCTCTTGAGCTTTCTGACGATCACATTTACGCCAGTCTAAAAACAAACAAAACAATACAAATCATGTAAACTAATTGTAGAGCCAAGGCTAGTGATGCTTCAGTCTTCAGCTTAATTGCTTTATCTGCCAAGATTTGGAGCAAGGTAAGAGATTTAATTAACTCACTCCACTCACCTTCCATCTCAAACAGCAATTGTAGCTCTGCCTTCAGCATGTCAACAATTTGTTCAACATTATCAGACAGCTCACTAAAATTACGAAGGAATCATTGTCAAAGAGGTATGGATATAGAACTAATGTTATTCCTCCATTAACCAGTAAGTCATTTTAGTTATCATTTGCAAGTTTTTTTTCTTTTTTAACAGAACTTACAGAATTTCAAGGTTTTGTTTCCTTGCATTAAGCTGATCCAGGTACTTATTCAAACTGAGCCAGTCTTGTTTCAAGCCAATGCATTCCTCCTGACATTCTAAAAAAGCAATTGTAATGTGGTAAGGATTACCAGATTGAGCAGTGCTTTCCGAATGTCTTTTTAAAATTATCTGAACCGATAACAAATGAAAAATAATAAAGCGGGGGCCTATAAAAATTTGATTTGTCTTGATCACGACAGCACTCAGCAACTCTTTAGCCAATAAAAATACATCAGAAAAAAATAATAAATGTCATATTATGTATCTACACTTCACTGACCTGCAAATTTCATTGCATCGTGTAACTCTTTCTCGACTGTGAAAATGACATTACCCAAGGAATCAATTTCTTGATCCAGGGTGAACTTTTCTTCTGCAACATAAGCTGAGATCTCCAAACGGCTTTTGAACACTGTTGAGAAATAGCGCCACAATAAATCAGGAGAAATTTAAAATACTATCAATCGCAACTTCTGTCGCCTAACAGTAGCTTTTTGCGAGTAATATAATATTGTAACCAAGCTTGATCAAAACTGACTTCAGAAAAGTGCAAAGCTATTGTGCTGTATTTTCCAGAGTGGTGCTGTTTATAATGCTATACATGGTGATTTAAACTGTTAAGTCGGCGAGTTACAATGCATCTCCTGAACTGTCTGTGGGGTGCAGGGATGGCGCAGTGGTAAGAGCAATCTCCTCTCACCAATGTATCCCGGGTTCGATTCCCAGACTCGACGTCATATGCGGGTTGAGTTTGTTGGTTCTTTACTCTGCACCAAGAGATTTTTCTCTGGGTACTCCGGTTTTCCCCTCTCCTCAATAAAACAACATTTGACGGGATTTGCGTTAATTGTTAATTGCAGATTACAGGGTCCCCAATTACCGCTCCAGTGCTAGAACGACTAGGCACTTAAAGTTAAGTTCCTAATTTCTTAAATTCCTTTCCTTTCCTACCACCCTTGAAATAAAAGCTACTGAGCTTGTTCTAACATGAGGTAGATTACAGTTCACATAACCATTCACAAAGTAACCTGGTGAACAATCAACACAGTTTCATGCAACTCCAGCTTGAAAAGTTACAATTCAAGACCCAATTGTTTGACATTCATGCCTTCTTCCCCTGGGGAAGACACTCTCGAGACAGGCATTTCAAAACTTCAGGTCTTGAATCGTAACTTTTTAAGTTGCATTAATTTCAAGTCCAGAAGCCTGAAACTATGTTTGATTGTTTTAACATTTACATGTACATGTACGTCTGTGGATGAATTTCTTCAGTGTCAATTAACATTCAAATGAAAGCTACAGGTCCTCTTGGTTGTTAGGATGTTATGAACGATAATATCCAAGTTCAACTCACATTTGCTACTTGTGATGGCAGCCCTCTTTCTACGCACGTTTTGTCGAGGAGGCTTTGGTGGCAATTTTCTCATCAAACTGGCAGCTTTGGGAAAGAAAAGGAGAAATCTACAGGTCAACTTTTTTTTAATGATCCAGGATGCTTTAGAAAATCATTTCTCAGGTTCATATTCTACATAACTTGCAATGGGTTGCTTAATTAGGTGAATCCTGGAGTCTCATTGGGACAAAAAAATGCAAAGGTGTTTGACCTTCTAATAAGAGGTGCGGTATGAAATGGCTCAATTTTTATTTTGAAGGTTGTGATTAAGTTTTCTATTTTCATTGACACCTCAAATGCCCTAGGAAGCCCCCAGTTGACGAGTAAAATCGTCTGGCATTAGAGAGCTCCAAAGTGAAATCTGTCTCACTCCCAAAGGGGGAAATGTTGGTGTTGGTGGAGGGGGGATAGTTTTTAGCTGCTTAATTTAATTACTTCCCCCATTGACACCTCAAACGTCTTAGGATGCCCCCAGTGGACAAGCAAAATTGTCTGGCATTAGACAGAGTAAAATCTGTTAAGTCTCACTCCCAGGAATCAATGAGTCAAGCACCTCACAACTGCATTAGACTTGACTGGAGGGAACCAATCTCAAACTGACAGTTTCCTTCTGTCGAGAAAGATAGTCAACGAGATTTTACTGTCTGAACGGAATAAGGTTATTGTGCTGATATAACTAATTTCTTACTGCGTAGTGTGAATGAAGCCATTTTTATTACGAACATTCTGCTCTTATGTGAATCACATACTAGTCAATTTTAAAAGTGAACAAAGCCAATCAGAAGAGTGTATAAAGTACCATTTCCCAAGAAGCCCTGATTAAGTCTCACTAACATGGTTAGTCTTCACTCACTCACAAGCTTACATTGCGTAAAGTTGTTAATCCCGTTAAAGGTGATCACTTGGCCCATCTTTTGGAATGTTCTTAACCAACAACATAAGTTCCAAATCCATTGCAGTTCATAGCTTTCTCACCTTTGTCAAGATGTGAGATGGGTTGCTGCTCTCCCTCAATGTCTTGGGATTCAGCAGATGCTCCAGAAGTACCTTCACCAGAATTGACAACACATTCAGCTTCCTCACAGCACAAATCTTTGTCGAAGCTTGTTTGCTTTGCATCAGCCTTCAAAGTTTGTTCTTCTGGGTTAGCCATAACTTTCTCGTGTTCAAGAGAAACTGTCTCGGATCTTACAGGGCGTTTATCAACCACTAAACGTCCTTTAACAGTGGCATCAACAGCTTCAGCACCAAGGAGGTGGCCAGCCCCTTCAGGTTTCATTTGTGATGAATAATCAGTCACATCTTTGGTATCTGTTTCTTCTTCATCTGATGTTTTTGCTTCCTTTACTGCAGCATTTTCATCCTTCATGTTATCTTCCTTCTTCCAAGTTTCTTCACATTTACAGAGGTCCGTATCACATGGTTCAATTCCATTTTCTGCATTGCTTTCTTGCACTTTGGTTTCTTCTTCATCTGATCTTTTTGCCTCCTTTAACTCAGCATTTTCATCCTTGATGTTATCTTCCTCCTTCCTGGTTTTTTCACTTTTACAAGTGTCCACACCATTTGGTTTAATTCCTTTTGCTATATTGGGTTCTTGTTCTTTGTTACACTGTGGTCCTACAGAAGAGACTTCAAGACACAAACCCCTTTCCTTGCTGTCCAGTTTTGAAGAAGCACTGCAAGCATTTTCCATATAAGTTGTCTTGCAAGAGCTAACTTCTTCATCATCAGAGCTAGCGCTGTCACAAAATGGGTTTAACATTTTTGGATAATCATTTTTCTGTGTCTCCTTATTCTTGGGAAGCAAAGACTTTCCTTTTTTAACAGTTACAGATGCATCTTCCAAAGAAGGTTCTTTACCAACAGCCTCTTCTGGAGACAAACTTGACAGGTCCTCCACTGAACTTCTCTCAAAAGGGTTTAGTTCCTTAGGGTACTTCTTCCTGTTTTTTCTTCCCCCTCTACGGGTTTTTCTTTTATGTTTGTGTGGCAAAGCGTCCTCTTTGACATCAGCCCTTGCTGTGTCTGGCAAGGGAGTTTCCTCGCCATTTGACACATCTTCAGAAGATACTTTTTTTAATTGTTCTTCTACAGGAGAGCTTTCTGCAAAAGGGTTGAGTTCATCTGGGTAGTTGTTCTTGGGTTTCCTCTTCCCCTTCCTTCTTATTGAACAAGGACTGGTATCACTGCCTTTGGGTTGCTGTTCCTCACCCCTCTGTGCTGGTGAGTTCTTCATTTCAACAGAATTCTTCTTCTTATTGCCTGGCACAGGTGCCACTTGCGACAGATTCCTTGGTGCAAGTCGCTCTGGCCTAGGTGGGATTGGTGGTGGTGGAGCGCGCTTCCTCTGCGGCTTTTTCGGTCCACCATTATTCCTGGTCTCGTAAGCTGCCCTCTTCCTTTCATGTGGCTGAGCTCTGTGTTCCAATAGTCTACTTGCTGGTGCACAAGCCTTCCTCTCATGAGATTCACTCTGGCGGGCAACATTCTTGCCACTGTTGGTTGAACTATTAGTAACTGTTGGCTTAATGGCTCCTGCACCCTGCAAATTATTTTTCTGTGGCTTGGAAATTTCCTCCGAAGAACCAAGCTTGCTACTTTCAGGGGAAGCCTTTCCACGGCCAACTTTATTTTGTTTGCTGACATTTTTCACATACGAGGAAGATTTTATAGCTTCCCTCAAGTATTCTTTCAGTTCTTCCTCTTTACTGCGACTGAAATGAGAAGCACGTTAAAATGCACGAGACAAACAAATTGAGGTAAATAAAACCTTAATTTTTAAACAAAAAATGAAAGAAAAGACAAAAACCATGCAAAATGCTTTGTTTTAAATTAAGAAATCTGGCCTCGGTTGTTCAAAAGGTGCATGAAAACACTACCCACCGGATAAATCACTATCCAGCGGATAAACATTAGCAAAACCAATTGAGTTATCCAGTGGATAGTGATTTATCCAGTGGATGGCGTATCCACCCTTCGAACAACTGACTAACAAACTATTAATAGACGCCGCCCCCGAACAGACGCCGCCGACGTCTACGGTGCGGCGTTTTTTGAGGAAATAATGATTTATAATAATTATTAAAGAAAAGTCTATTTCAAGTTTAAACCAGCAATGGAGATTTATTTTCTTTTAGAACATTTTTTAGTTCAAATTGACTGTACTTTTTTGCTCTTGTGTTAAGTTCTCTTTCAAGAATTTTTGCAACGCGTAATTCTGCTGTTAATGCAGAGAACTTCGCTGATACTACACGGCCGACTTCTCTCTTTCTCTTTCCAGTGACTCGTGCACAAAGTTTGTTACTGTTACCTAGTAAAAACTGTTACCATATATATACAAAATTTGGTTTTATCAACGGAGTTGATAATGTAAATTGGCCACCGTACAGAGATTCTAAAAGCTGACGTTTCGAGCGTTAGCCCTTCGTCAGAGCGAATCGAGGGATTATGGGTTACGTGTAGTTTTTATAGTAGAGTAGGAGCTACGCTATTGGTGGTAACATGGCAACGTGAAAAATAGGAATATATTAGTTAAATGAAAAGCGTTCGTTAATACCGTGAGGATTAAGGGTGCCGATTTGAAAGATGAATTTTTGTTCCAGATTAAATTTACATTATCAACTCCGTTGATAAAACCAAATTTTTGTATACTACTTCCCCACCGACGCAGCACCACAGTTTCTTTAGAAACTACCCCTTCATTCATTTGTTACCATATGCAGTACGATATTTAGCAATTACCTTGCTGAATAAAGTGATTTTTGAATAAACGCCGCCCACGAATAAACGCCGCAGCTGGATCGCGAAAAATGAAATATTAACCGCCGCGGCGTCTATTCGAGTGAATACGGTACCTACTACTAATGTTTAACCCATTGACTCCTCGGGCTCCTGAGACACAGTAAAATCTGTTAAGTTTCACTCCCAGGGGTCAATGGGTTAATTAATGATGAAGGTAAAATGGATGTAGAAGATTTATCTGTTTAAAATTGAAATTATTATGCCATTTATCGTCGAAGCATGTACAATGTAATCTGGTTTTGAGTTTTTAAAATAATGGTAGATGAAAAATAATTATTACATCATTAAGCGTGCAATTCTCAGGCTAAATGGAGCACTCCGGTTGGCTGGTTTCAGTCAGGACCATAACCATGGAAACGGTGTGTTTCCATATTTTTTCCTCTCTCCCGGGAAATTCAAGTTGAGTGAAACACAAAAGGTTTTGAAAAAGCGGATTTCTTCATCACAACAGTATAATTATAATAGGAAGCGGAATTTAGTTTGACATCTGAAAGGTCAAAGTTTGCTGATGGAAGACGAAGATTATGAACATTCACCAAACAGAGAAGCTTTCTAACAACACTTACTTAACTAAAACTTACTAACCTCAGTTTCTTGGAACCGTACTGGGGAATATTGACCCATGGTCGTTTTGGTACGGACCTTTCTGCGCCCAGTCCATACCACCAGGACCTCGGGCCTATATTGCCCAGTGCGGCTCTACCATTCCGTTAGTAAGAGGTTATGTCCTTTTGTTAAAAATGAAGTTGAGAGGCATATTATGAAAATAAAAAAATAAAATGAAATGAAATGTGGTTACACGTTTTCAACTGACAATTTTCTCCTGGGCCTGGCCTGGCCCACAATACCATGTGTTTTGGGGGTTCTCTTCACAAATACAGCGGATGTTCAGTTCAATAAAGAATGGCAGAGTACTCCCATAAACATATTGTCAGTGTCACTCTCTTACTGGTCATCATCATCATGATCATCAATATAACAAATATTTTAGTGAATACTTACTATGGGACTCCATCTTCTAGCATCACAGACGTAAGCTGGAATTCAATGGAGCCTGTCAAGATGTTCTTATTTGATGAAATAAGAGTAACTGTGATTTCAAAGCTGTGTTCTTCATCACTTGTAATGTAATTGTCCAGGTCAAAGGACCCAGTTGCAATGACTTTTCTTTGTCCTTTTTTGGTCTCCTGAAATGACGACAGAAAACAAACAAACCTGATTATTTCAGTAGTGATGAACCAAAAAATACTTGTCCAGTAATCAGTTTCAAATTTGGTAAACTTACATCTTTTATTTGTATCTGCCATTGACAGTCTTGATATGTTCCCTCTCTCTGAGGGTTCTATAAGCACAATAACATTTGTGATCTGCATTAAACAAAGTCATCTGGTAATTGCATAGGACTTTGAAAGGTAGCACAAATTGAGAATATTAGCTTACCATGTGCGGGCCATGTGTTAGGAAATTGTTAAAGGTTATAGTCTCAGGATCACTCACCGTTTCTAGGAAACTAGTCTCACCCTCATTACATTAACACTATTGGAGTATGGTACCAAATGAAACTTTCCAATCCTAAATTACACTAGATATGACCTTGGGGATTAACCCATTGGCACCTCAAACGCACCAGGATGCCCCAATTGAGTAAAATTGTCTGGGGTTAGACTGAGTAAAATCTGTTAAGTCTCACTCCCAGGAGTCAATGGGTTAAATATATTTTGAAGATCACCCTTGATGAAGTGAGTGACAAGGCGTTGAGTCTTGAATCCTCCATGGGGGGGGGGGGGGGGGGGACTCCCATATGGAACAGACGGGAAAGCTCGTCGGAAATTTTGAATTTAATTCCTAAAGGAGACCATCTGGGCGTGGCTCAAGCTTTTGTGACCCGTAAAGGAGATTGGGCGTACCTTAAGGAAGTTTTGACCCCTAAAAACAAATTAAAAAGAAAAATTGATTTCTGTTTCTCTTCGCGTAATTCTGTGTTTCTTTGCGGAACCTTAAACGAGACCTTGACGGCTTAAAATATTGGCGCTTTGCCCGGAACACCTTAAGCGAGACCAAAATCCAAAATTTACACCCCTAAGCGAGACGACGAGCATCCCCGTCTGTTTCATATGGGAGTCCCCCCCCCCTCCCCGGGTTTGAATCCAACTTTGTCAGTTACATTCATTATTCGTTGAATCAGAGTTAGCCCAAACCATGTGAAAATTTAATTCATTTGCCATTATTTAGATAATTACATTCTCAACTTTCAAGATTTTTCCTCTGCAAAGGAACAACTCCAACTACAACTTCAAATTAATTTTAACCCATTCACACTTCAAACGCCCTAGGTAGGACACCTCCCATTGCCGAGTCAAATCGTCTGGCGTTAGGTAGAGTAAAATCTATTAAGTGTTACTCTAAGGAGTCAATAGGTTAGTGGCGGATATGGGTTTTGACTGAATTCACACCCATTCACACCTCAAACGCCCCACCCCCCACCCCCCCCCCCCCTTCCCCATTGACAAGAAGAAACTTCAACAAACAACTTGATTATTAACGAGCAAATAATATACACTTAATGTATGGTCTCGAGGGAAACAGTTAGTTTTGTTTTCCCGAGAGTCCTGTCCCAACGTTTCCCGAGACGAAGCCGAGGGAAGCATTGATCAGGACTCCATAGGATCAGGATCAGAAAAACATACCTAACTATAGTTTTCCGAGGGACCATACATTAAGTGCTTTGTTTTATATATATTTAACTTTTCCTTCAACAATCGCAGCAAAACTTCCAGAGCGGGCAACAACTGCGGAATTGTATCCTGGTCGGGATACATTTGAGTTTGATCAGGGGCAGGTGACCAAGAATGAACCAATCACAGTTCTCGTTTTGTAGAGTGAAAGTCAACGTTATCTACACTCCAAGAAACTTAACCCATTTTACCTCTGGGAGTGAGACTTCACAGATATCATTCTGTCTAAACGCCAGAATATTTAAGGTATTCCTGAGGGCATGGGGCGTCCTAGGGCACATGAGGAGTCTATGGGTTAAGAACAGTGTTCCTATCGGCATGAAATTGGATCTTCAAACTTACCTTGTACATAGTTGTTTTAAGGGTAACTGGATCTGGCTCTGGCCAAACATGAATTCCACGAACGGGATTGTTGCATCCAGGCTGCCAAGGGACGGGCTACGAAGAAACAGTCATGTAAAATACATTTATTACTCTCCGGCAAACATCCAATTAAATCTACATGTGCAGAATAACAGAACATGACAGGATATATTATTTGCAAAATTTGCAAAATGAAGGAAGCTTTATATTGGTAAGTGTAGTAACCTGCCCGCAAAGATGAATGCAGTTCTCCTTCTGCAACTAATGGTACTGAGCTTTCTTAGAGGTTATATAACGAGAAAAATTCCAATTTTGACATTTTAACAAAAAGCCTTATGAATAGCTACAGTATGGTGTCCGTGGTCCGCGAGAAAAAAGGATAATCTTGAACATCTTACTTGAATCAAAACGCCACGAACTTTAAATTTTCCCTGAAGATAGCCTTTTCGTTTCTTGCGTTTATATTAAAATTGGCAAGTTCCAAACTGAAATGTTTCTCTTGTAATTCGAAAAAATGTGAACATAATCGCGAGCCCTTCGTCCGCGAATTTGGTCCTTGGTCCGCGAATCATGTAAGCAGCCCAAAAAAAAAAAAATACTGTGAAACCCGATAATTTCTGTGCGAACATGAAAGTTTATTTATTCTTTATTATCCTTGATACATCTCAGCTATAGTCGTATTGGATGTCGTTGTGAGTATAGAATCTGCTTTTATTTTCAGTTGACCGTCTCCCAACACAAGCTCCCGTTTCATTATATGACCGTAGAGGTATCCTAGACATACAAAAGAAGGTAACCCTTTCTTAAACATGTATAAGGAAGATTTTGAAAATATTCAGTTAAGACAAAGACCTTTTTCCATTTATCGAAGGTAAAACTCTGTAGCAAATTCGTTCCCAGCCGCAGAAATTAGTTTTTGCAAATAGACACGTGTTCCCGTTGGTTTTATATTTACACAGCCGCAAAAGCAAAGACTTTCTAGAAAGACAAATTAACACACAATCACCGATAGAGCGAGTTTCAATTGAGTATCGTAAAACAAAAACCAAAGTAATTACCTTAACTGGCCAATCAAAAAGGACGGAGACAATCCAGTAAACCAATCAAGACTCGAAGTAATTTCATGTAGCCGACACAAA
The DNA here is from genome assembly GCF_036669935.1 of Montipora foliosa. Classification (NCBI taxonomy): domain Eukaryota; kingdom Metazoa; phylum Cnidaria; class Anthozoa; order Scleractinia; family Acroporidae; genus Montipora; species Montipora foliosa. The sequence goes on along the minus strand of NC_090874.1, from coordinate 53,552,413 downwards.
GCGCGGGAAAATGTTTACGCGCGAGCCACGATTGGTTTTGGTTTCACTTCTGATTGGTTGAAAAAGTGACGCGAGAACTTTGAACCAATCACTGAGTGAAGTAATACAAAACCAATGCAATCCGCTTATTACTTTCGACACTCAATTGAAAACCGCTCTATTAGGAAAGCCGAAATTTGCTCATGTGAAAGAAGAATAATCAAGAAATCATCTGACAAATTTGTTTTTGGTGGTATTTTAGTTAACGAGGAAATATAACATCATGTTCGGAAAAGTCGCGGACCAAGGACACCATACTGTATTGTCCCACAGTGTGTGCATAATGCAAGAAAAAACTACGAATAAATAGAACTGTTCACTTGTAATTTTAATTGAGAAAAAGAACATGAATGTAGTTTGTAGTTTTGCAGAGCGTTTTCAATGCACGAAACAAACTTTATTGTGTAGCCAAACAAGGGGCCAGGTTTACAAGCCTGTACCAGGTTGTCACAATTAAGCTTACCTGCTACGTTGTAGGTTTCTTTATTCACGTCAAAAACAAACTTAAGCTTATCAATAATTTGAATTCATATGGCCAGATATGGGTAGATAACTCCCACTACAGTCCCTAATTTTTGAGCTACTAAAAGACTCGTTCAGGAACAAGAAGTGAAAAAAAGGAACGAAAAAACATACCTTAGTGCGGCAATTTTTGTCATCTTTGTTCCAAACAATCACCAATTTTTCTGGGTGCCTGCCAAAGAAGACTTTTTATAAGCTTAAGTTTCAGAGTGATTGTGCTGAGCGTTATAATTTATTTAAATACCTTAATATGTACTTTGATCCAATTTTGCATTAAAATTCCAACGACTTTTTCTGAAACACTAAGGATGGTCCGCTATATTTGATTTTCTTTTCGTGCCCAAGTACCTGGCACACTTTTTCACTTACAGTGTAAAGGAAACTGGGATAGATTGGTTTGGGAGACCCCAGGCCCCATTTGCCAGAAATCTATTGGATAAATCACTATCCACTGGATAACTCAATTTGCTTTGCTAGTGTTTTTCCGCTAGATAGCTATTTATCCGGGCACGGTTGTTCGAAAGCCGATTAAGTTAATCAAGGATTAGCGTAAAGTTTTGTTTCATGTTTTCAACTTTTTGGTGAAAGTTTCTTTTTGCTGATTTTTGTTTTTCAAGATTGGCTTCTTTTACTGTAAAGTTTGCCGAATATCAGCATTGAACAACATTTGAGAGTAGAGAATAACCTCCTTGGTTAATTCTTAATCTCGGAATAGCGCTAATCGGCTTTTGAACAACCGGGCCCCGTTGGATAGGGTTATCCACTTTTTGAACATTCGAGGCCTGGATGATATGCGAAAGGTGACAAGGGAAATAATAAAGCGTTCCCGTCAGTTCGCGCGCCAACAGGGATAGGAAAAGGCCAGGAGTGATTTGGAATAGCCCTTTTCACGGTTAGTTTTTCTCATTTGCATTACAATATAATCTATCATGTTTGTGAGGCATTTTTGGGCTATTTTGTAGTTTTATTCCTTAATTGGTTTGAATACGCGTTAGATTACATTGTATTGCAAATGAAAAAAAAAAAATGACCGTGAAAAGGGCTATTGTAAATAAAAGGTGGGCTCATAGCCTCGTGGCTCTTGAGCAAACACAATATGCGCTTATATGAGGATGATAGCAGAAGAATGTCATCTAAATATGGAACCCCCCTTCCCCTCAACATGCGTTCAAACCTTGTTTTAAAGGGGCAAACCCACACTGAGAAAGAGACCAGTCCAGACTGTTTGGGGATTTTCATTTCACAGCAGGTGATGTGCGCGATTTGGAAAAAAGCTAAATGTTTTTCAAAATTCTTTACTGTTTTAGCTTACCAGGCATTTTTGCGACACTCCAAGTTAGCGCATTCACAGAAAATGTAAGCTGAAACTCCCGAGCTAGATTTCCTTTTCCTTTTAACTTATGAATTTACTGAAGCCAGTTTGCCGCAGCGTTTCAATCTCACATCCAAACTGCTTATGATTCTGCAATTGGGGATGCCACGTTGCCCACATGATAAATTCTACGAACTACATTGCGCGCGCTCATAGTTCCAGCATTCAGAAATATGAACAGATTTCAAAAAGATATCCGGCCAAGTCGCCGAGAAGTCAGAACCCGAAATTTAGTTTGTCGTCATGTAGCTCGAAGACCACCGAGTAGGTTGTCGGTTCTTTACCTCGACGGTTGGCTTGTCAGAAGGCGCTGGTAAGTGATTCTCGTCCAAGAGGAAAATCTAATCAAGCCACCAAGGTCTATTGATTTTGGTAAATTTTCAGCCCCGACTATTTGCATTTCTAGTTTTTTGATTGGGCTACTTTAAAAAAACGCCGACTAGAGGCAATAGTCGAAATTTTACGGTTCCATATGGAAAATTCGTAGGCGCCAAGATGCTCTTTCCGGACGCTTTGTAAAATTGTGGACAATAAAAATCGGCGGCACAACCCGGTTTGAGAATTTACTAAAACAATTATTCCATTCGCCCTTGTTGGATATGAAGTGATTTATAACCACACTACCGCTCAACGCTACAAGGCTCGTATCGGGTCTGATTTATTCACTTCATATCCAAATCTGGCGCTAATGGCCATAATTGTTATTTAGGGCGCGTTCGATGGACGCTATCCAGGAATAAGAATAAGTGGAAGTGATGATTAAAACGGTATGTTTGAGCGTGTTCGAAGCAGCAAGGCTTTTTAATAAAAATATGTTGTAAATAGCATTTAGCAGATTGTTAGCAATTTTAGACTGAATGTCCGTAAAAACGGAGGATTCCTAA
>NC_090874.1:53533459-53549496 GCF_036669935.1 Montipora foliosa | reverse complement strand
AACTCAAAAAGGATGTGACCCTCATTGTTTATCATACGAATTGTGATCAACCCTTCAAGCTACAGCGTTTCTGGAAAGCTTAAAAATGTTCCATCACAGGGGTCAGAGCTAACCGTAAATTTTCCAAATTTAAATTGCAACAGTACCATTTTGATAGAATATCTTTAAACTTTGCAGAAAGTTTGTATCTTTGGCGTGTTGATCAAAATTCGATAATATAAAATTAAGGTCACCCAGCTGTTTTATTAGTTTACAAGCACTTAAAGCCAACATTAAGGTGTTCAGTTTTAACCACTGAACTGTCGCTATGGTCCCTGCTATGACATGGATTAAAGGTATAACAATGGTTTATTCAGCATTCTAGTAAGAAGTTTGTCATTTATGTTACGTTTTATGGGACACCAAGTTGTTGCAATATTTCTAAGCATTCATACGATCATAAAATAGAAAACTCCGATTTGCTTATTGTACCTTATATAAGACAACATATTTATGTTTCGCAGACTTAAACTTCTTCTGCCTTTAATAAAGGTTAAATATTTTTGTGTGGTCTCATACCCTGGATACCAGCAGCAACTCAATGATCATCGCAAAGACAGCTGCATGAAGTAACGAGCTCTTGGAGTGCTTGAATAAAAGTTGCCTTTCGTGAGAGCGGGCCCTTCAAAGCGACGTTAAATTGGTTTACACATCGACCTTAAGTCACTTATTTTCAGCTTCGTCAAAAATTGTTCAAATCTACCCTGTAATACAGTTGTTGTACTTTGTGATATTTGGAATCTTGTTAGAAGCAACTTTTGTTGACATCTGAGAGGATCTACTGTGCACACTGCTACTCGAGTTCCTGTGATGCTGGAGATGATTCAAGTGCATTCTTTACATCTTGGGCTGTCTGTATGTCGTTATTCTCTGCCACATAATTCCTGAGACGCTGCTTGCACGGAGCTATTCGTCGGTCACATAGATCTTTGCCCTCCTGTGGATCAGAAAAATCGTACCTCACACCTCTATTCCACCACGCTTACTGGTGGAATGTATTGTGGACAACAGGGCGGAATTGTGATAGCATCCTGCATTGTTCACTTCTTAGTATTGCTCTTTTCACAGAAGGATGCGTTTCTTTGACGGTGCTTAGAACCTCTTCAAGAATGCAAGAAACAGAAAAAAAATCCATCCTGTTACAACTGTCAAATACAGCTATGTAAGCGTGGATCTGGTATGCGCATTCTGTTGGCTTGCAATCGGGGTGGTCAGATGAATGAACAACTGCTGAAAATGCCAAATTCATTCCTCTCTTGCCAAAAAATTCTGACTGTGTTTCTCTGTATTTCATAGGAAGAAGCTTCATGGCCCAGTCATTGATGACTAAAATGTTTCACTATTCAGAGCATTCAAAGCATCCTGCCTTGCGATATCTGCTGAAATGTTCGAAGCAATGGGATTTCCACTTCCTCAATTTCTGTTACGGCATGTTCCCATTCCCACCTTGCTCTTTCCCTTTGCTCTTCTGTCAAACTTATGTCGTTGTTCTCCACTTTCTCTTTAATGCTATTCAGGATTTCTTTAATGATTTGGCATTGTAAAAATACCAGGTCGTGCTCATGGTTGCAAGGGATGCAAAAATGTACTTGGCCAGGATATGATAGGGCAAACTGGATGCAGTGATCAGGACAATGTTCAGCGGGACCCAAATTACATTTATATCACATTTAAGGTATTTCTTTCCTGCTCTTAGTCGTTGGCATTTTCTCTTCCCCAAGTAGCTCCTGCACCATTAGTTGCTAGCGTTTCAGCAAGCGTCTCTAGTGTTTCAAAGGCGTCAATCCCAGCTGTCGATGTATTGTCCAGACCTTGGAGGGACTTTTGCCTCGAAGCACTGTAACATTCCATGATTCTAAAACAAGTGCGCTCGTTCAGGTGTTCTTTACCTTCTTGTTTGCATTCTTGTTGATACAAATGAATGATTTTTTGGTTGTTGTCATCGTTCGCACAACTGCTGGTATGGGTAGAGTTACTCCAGAGTTCATCTTCAGCTTTGTAGTACCAAAGGCAACATCTTGTAGAAATGTGGATCTTGAAATAAAAAGAATGAATTCCCTGACTTTGTCCATGTCTAGACGACATCGAAACAGCTTCTCGGGCACCTTTGTTTCACCAGCACCTATTTCGCTGGCATGCTTTCTGGCATTTTTGTATTTGTCGTCTGGAGATGTCAGGGATAAGTTCCTGAAGTTCTGTTTGGCTGTACTTGTCACATATAAGTGAAACTATTTGAATCCGTGTAGATCTATTTTCAGACTCGTTGTACGCCGCTACTATGGCTTCTACCCCAGCATCAAGGACTAAAGTATTCTTAGGTCTCTCGTGTGACAGGTGATAGTTGATAACTGATTGCCACAGAGGTCCTTCTTGTGAAGGTGCGACCGTACGCAAAACAAGAGTAATAGCTTCCTCTACTTTCTTTGTGTACTGTCTCTTTGTTTTGTAAGACGTTTCATTCCAATCGTAATCAATGTACTGCAAAAAAGGTTGGAAACTGCCTTCTGAAATGTAATAAGAGCATTATTCAAGATTGCAAGATGTTTGCGTTGATGTTCACCCTCTGGCAAGTAGACACTGACGTTTTCTTCTTGGGATGAAATGCTTCTTGCTGAAACGAGGATACAGGATATCCCAAGCTTCCTGTCTCCTCACTCGAGATTGTCTGGGAACAGATTTGAATGTTGACCCTGTAAGTGGCAATTCATGGGGCTTTGCGTCTTGATCAAGTGATCCCCTGCAAGTTCTGCAGATCACTGCAAAAAGAAGATTATTTGTCAGACAAAGACTCGTTCTTACTAAACTTCAAAAAGTGCAAAGTGACCACCTGAAAGATTATGACTCAATATGAATCCCTTTTGTCTACTAATTACTTACAAAGCCTTGAGAAATACCCCACAAGCAATCTCTGCACCTTTCTCCAGTTTCTCTTTTTTATTGACTCGAGTAGATAGCTTGATTGCAGGCTATGGGTTGACTTATTATTACCTGAGCCAATTGCAACAGTAACACGTGTCTGCTCGTATATTTTACATGCCATCTCTTTGTTTATGCGACGAGGGTTTTTCTTTAGCTTGCTTGCGATTCTCTTTAGTCTTGAGGATTCCACATCGTGGTGGTTAGGATGACAACAGTTAGCCTAGTGGAGAAAATATATACACGTATGTATTTTTTGGCTTTCAATCCGGCGTATCTTTGAACAAAGCTGGTTCAACAATAATCAGCATTTGTTTGGTTCATTACCCTCACTTGGTACATAGTAGTGTACTTGCACGATGTTTGGGACATATGGTCAACTTTATAACGTCATTACCGCCAAGGGAATTCCTGCACTGTTGAGAATGAGTTCCCACTCGGCGATAGCAGCTACCCCAGCTTTCGGAAAAAAGAAGCAAAGCAGTACTTACGGCCGATTCAAATGAGCCCAGAAACCAGCCTAGTAAGTTGGCCCGTTTAGCGAGACGAATTTTGACCACTGTTTTTTGGGAAATCGGGTTTAGCTTGATTATCGCGCAGAACGTTTATGACGCAATCACAAGTTAACAGAAAGGCATGGCGTATGGGAAGGTATCCGTGGCTCGTATTTCCAATTGTTGTATTACTGAAAGGTTTTAAATCTCAAACAACAGGGTCAAATTGATTTAAAAAATCTGAGAAAAAACACATAATCAACCTCCGGCCGCTCTTTTAGGAAAATGCTTGCATATTTGAAACCTTTTTCATCAGTCCCGGTAACCTGGTCTGGATACCAGGATGTTAGTCCAGGGTAACAGGGCCAGCCTGCCTTCTTATATGAAAGCAGCAGTATTTTAACAGAGGAAATAGCAGTGAGATAAGAATTCAGTAATGGAGCAGCAGCTCTAAGAGTAACAAGTGTTCAGTCACCTTCCACATCATTACTTCCACTGTAGAACGTACCATACTTTGGCTATTTCTCTCTCCCATAGAAGAGAAAGCATTTCGTTTGGCAACAGCAAAGAATCTAAAGGTCAGCATTTTTCTCTGACGCAAACAAATGTTTCAATGATATTGTTATTAAAAGAATGACAGAAGCTGAATAAATTATATTCTTTGACGCTCAAAATAAGGCCAAAAACACCTCGAAATTTGGCTTTCCTATAAATTTCCATGTTATATTGCCAAATGCAACCAATTGCAAATATACAGCTAAACTGGTTAACCAATTTTACACTGCATTTTGGGGAAACTCAGTGGAAGTGCAAGATTACAAGAATGGAAGTAAATTTGACTTTTTGATAGGGAGTCGAGAAGTCAAGATAGTCCAGTTTCGAGTTCGCCATGGCCGCTGATTAAAAGCACTGAGATGTTTTACTCACTTGTCGTGTTTGTGTGCCTGGCCTTTGGTCGACCTCTCATGCCCGACGCTCCGGAACCTTTATACTTATTCTTGAGCCATGTCCGACGTGCAGGACATTAGAGAAATAATGGCATCGTCACGTAGCGCCCATTTTACAGCGCCACAAGGGTCTGAGTTATTGCCAAATGAACAGTAAGTCATCTTCGAATTCAACTATTTAGCTGCACGTTCTGTGATTGTTCGACCCATGGAGACTGGTGTCAAATTGTAACTAGTCCTCACTACAAACACGGACAACATGAAGAACGACCAGTATTACGGCCTTGCAACATTTTTTCCATTATTTTGCTTCAGAAAACTTACTATATCACTTACTATAATACGATATTTCTTACTATAATACGATTAATTGTTTCTGTAATAGCTGTCTAGCCAGTGTTGTAAGTTAAATTAGTAGTCCCACATCCGGCTTGGCCAGAAGCGTTTTCATGACTCGTATCACGGTTATTTTATTTTCCCTTTATTTGTTTACACGAAATCAATATTTCTCATTCATAAAACGTTTGCTTTCCCATAAAAAATTATCTAGGCTAGGAAAAACTGATATAGCAGTGAGTTTTAAGTCAAAATTTTGTTTATACAAATGAGGTCATTTTGCACAAGTGTTGAGTAATAATGATGCTGGAAAAGCAGCAAAGCTTAAGGACCCAAATTTTTCAATCCGGTTTTGGATTATAGACATCCTTAGGTAACTCATGACGTGTGTCTTCATTCGTAATAGGATTACAGGTAACAATTGTGGTTTCTTGAAGTTGGCCTATTTTTCGTATTTTCGGGGAGGTCGAAATTTGCATACATTTAGTGCCATGCCTATCTCTTCCCAATAATTATATCCCCCAAAGTCATCAACCGTATTAAAGTAGGTTCTTAGTAGAAACATCCCATACCATTATATATTATAAATGGGACCCCCCTGAGAAAATTGAAAGGAAGATAGAACGAAGAAAAATAAAACCGGATTTAATAATAACTAATCAAGGAAAATGTCCTCACCAAGTTTCATTGAATTTGGCCAACCCCCATTTCCAAGGTCTGACACGCTTTCTGAGTCAGGGCCTCTTAAAGTCCACATTACATTCGGATTCTACACAAAAAGGAATTGGCATAGCGCGTTAGCGGGCTAGACTCTGGATCGGGCGGTCCTGGTTACTAGGGCGTTGACATGTCGTCTTGGGAAGCCAATTTTCTTTAATAGTGCCTCTGTCCACCCAGATGTATAAATGGGCACCAGTGATTATTATCCTGTCCAGGAAAGAAGAGTAGTAACCAATTTAAGCTCCAGCAGGTACGAGCGGGCACTAGGCCTTGTGACGACTTACCTTATCACCTACACCATGTATAATGGCCCCCCATGGCGATTACCGCCTAGGTTGATTCTTATTACCGAAACCAAAGTTAAGGGTCAGCAATTCAGTGCGAGTCAATAAAGACTTACTTTTTCATGTGATCTACAGCTACGGGTTCCATAAAAAAAAACCCCAAGTCCTTAAGGGCTCCAAGAAAGCTGAAATATTTTATTTCCCAAGTTGCCAAAACAGTATTCTTTGCCGGAAGGATAACCCACTCCACCCCTGTCCTATCTTTGGATATATATGCAGTATGGATGCCACCATGGATCTGTGCTGTTTGAGAAAGCAACAAAAGGAAAATACCGATAGAGAAAGGGAAAGAGTGCCCGTGAGTAATCGTCTAGCAACGTAGCGGATTGGCGGCGAAAACGGACCGTGTTAGACGCCCTCATCAATCATTTACAACATACGTGAGCCATTTACACTGGGGCACTGGGTATGAATAAATATTCAGTAAACAAATCATGCCATAGACCCTATGCAAAAATGGCTGCCTTTAAATTATTCTTTTGTTCATATTCAAAATTGCCCAACTAACCTCGTTCAGGATAACAAATTCTTTAGAATTTTTGTCTCAAAAACGAGGTTAGTTGGGCTATTTTGAATATGAACAAAAGAATAATTTAAAGGCAGCCATTTTTGCATAGGGTCTATTGAAGTTCTCATACAAGCTCTATCATAATCATTCTCTGCAATATCAAGGAGACGAATCTGCAGGAGAAAACAACTGAATTCCTAGTCAGTCATAGCCAGCAAATTACAATTGCCTCGTCACGAACGGTATTAATCGACCTGTGTATATCTAACTCTCAACGACGCTCTTGCGACCAATTTATCGCTGGGGCTAAAGTTTCTAATGTTACCTCACTTTTAAGGGATTGTAGGAAAGGGGCATGTCTGTACAAGTGAAGCTAGGTAAGCGTCTTTTGTAAGTGAATTTATCCATACACTTTGCAAATAGACTGAAAGAGTGACTGCAATTTGTGTTAGACGATATTAGCTTTAATTATATTCGACATTTCTTAAAGGTTCAAAACGATTCTCAAGTAGTGTTAACGGCGACAGATGTTGTGGTTGCATTTAAAGAGACCGATAAGTTCTTTTTTCTTCAGAAAATATTAAAGCCCAAACAGCTGGGTTATAGTACTACTGAATGGAACTACAAAGCTTGCTTATATCCTGATTTAATTAGCGCTTCATTACTACGGGCCACAGACGTGATACCTTGAACGAGTTGAACAAAGGAAATAAACTTAACATTGCAGTTTGGACAAAAAAGATGCAATTTTGCATTGTGATTTACCGGAAAGAGATGTGCTGTTAGGTAAATAAAGAGTTTTCGCAGCGGCTCTATTGTCCGTAATTTTCAAGACTTCTTCCAAGAAATTTATAACCGCTATCGGACCACTATCTGATCGGTTCTAAAACAATCACATAAAAATTTCTTATTAACGGCAAGTCTTTTCGGTGACAATTAACTTCAGAGTCTCTTTTAACCATAAATTGGAAGGAACGAAGATAATCGAAATTAAATGGCTGATTTTTGCAGACACGCTTTGTTGAAACTTTAACCGGAAGTGGCGTGGTTAGCCATCTTCTCGTAAGTTTTTTTCTTAGTAAAAAGCTTCAACCTTAGTATTTTTTTCTTGATATTACTAAACTAAGGGCTGAACTTTGCAGGTATACTAAGACCTCAAGATATAAAACAAGGGCATGGAAAATATTTGGTCTGAAAAACAGGCCATTTCCGGTTGCTTCCCATATGCTTCAAATATGACCAAGTTGTGATAACAGCCACAGGCTAGCGAAAAATTTCCATGAAAAAATGTTCTTACCCATAAAAGCCTTAGGATAGGGCTTTATAAAGATGGTTTTGTTTTTGCCTGAAATTAATTTCATGTTGCTAAAAGTGGCCACAATTGCACTAAAAATCAGCCTCTGGGGACCCCTGAGGGGCTGATATCCAGAACTCGGCTAAAAAAAGGTCGTTGAAGCTGAAACTTTGGCATATTACATAAGTCGACATAAGTACTTTGTGTACCTTCATTTCCAAGTCTGCCCCGGTCTCTCAGGCAGAAGCTCTTGAGTCCATTTTAATTTAGTCATCCTGTAAATTCTTCTTGAGTTGGTACCAGCTCCACATCGGCACCACTCGATATATTATTAACCGTACCTCACAAGACGTCAGCGACCCCACCTCTCTAGCTTTATTCCGTTCGCTAACCGTTGTCACGCCTTCAAATGCCAACATCAGTACCAGTGCAAGGAAGATCGCCCTTATTTCGCTCGATTCTCGTCTCGATAACAATTAAAGCCCCCGATGTCATGTGTACGCTATGTTAATCAAAGTACACAGTGTCAACTACTTTACATGAAAATGCGGTACACAGCATACTGAAGATGTTCCTTTACACACCAGATAGTATTTATAATTATTTGGCCTTCTAAAAACTCTCCAACACATATTCCTTGATTATCATCATGTTCAGACCAACTGCCCACCTTTTTAAATACAAGGCATGCGAAGAGACATTCCGTTTATCTTAGTAACAAGTTTACTTATTTTCTAAAGAGACTTGACGTTTGATCTACAGCTCTACAGATTTGCCAATTTCCTTGAAGCAAATACAATATTGTAGGTTAAAACGGATTCAACCTGAGAACGGATTTTACCGGCAACATATATGCGGAATTTTATGATCTTAACTTGGACTTGAACATTATTTAAATGACTCGACAAATAAAACATGTAGTCTATATGTATCAAATTAATTATTGGCACATATCGTTTGAAAAAAAGAGCCAAGTTTCTCGAAACTTATACATTGTCATAACAATTCGATTTCCGCTATTTGACAAACGTGTAACAGTATACATTATTTTCGGTCTTTCAGTTAACGGGACGTAGAACTGTACGGGTCCGCAAATGATCCCAGGAGCGCAAATGATCCCAGAACTGCAAATGATCCCCAAACTGTACCGCAAATGATCCCCAAACTGTACCGCAAATGATCCCCAAACTGCACCGCAAATGATCCCCTAACTGTACCGCAAATGATCCTGGACCGCAAATGATCCCGAAAAAAAAGTGAGGAATGGCATGGAGGGTGGAATGGTCTGGATTGAGAATTAATGAAAACAGCGCTTATTTTTATTAAAATCACTTTAAATCATGCATGGCTAGCAACAGGTTTCTGCCTCATTATAGTTTAAATTTGCCACATTTGATTATCGGATACAATCATCAAAAACTAACTTGGACGCAATTCAAAACCGATTGTGACCAGGGGCCTGTTTCTCGACAAGTCCCGATGACTTTTAGCATGTTGTTTTGAGATGACTAAAAGCGGATTGTGAAACACTTAAACCCTCTCCCTTCTTGAGATAAAGAGGGAATTGTGACATGTGAAAAGTTTAGGGACTTTCGAGAAACGGCCCACTGATCTCTTTGACGAGGCGAAAAAGACGCCACCCGGGCCCGGCTTGCAACAATCGTAACATTAATAACTAGAACGCAATGTTTTAGCCTATAAGCTTTGGTTCAACATGCAATACTGCAGTTTTGTTTTCTCCCATGTCCTTGACTAAAAGTCGTCCATTAAACAACTATTACAGAAAACGCTATCATTTGCGTAGACCTGCAATGTTCCACCGCTCTTAAGTACACCTTGTGTGTAGCACTCGAATTGCCTTCCACATCTGGGACAAATCTCTTCTGTTATTTTTCCTTCGCAGTATTTTTGCTTTAATTCCTAAGCAATGGCTAGCTGGGGATTCGGAGCAGCTATTGGTTCAAGGCTATGATAATGCAGCTCTGCTTCATGGCCAAGTAAGGCCATATCTCTAGTGGCTTCGTTTTCATAACCAGCTCCGGGGTGGATAATATTCAATCCCGTTTCTCCTAAGCTTGATACTACCGCCACCGGGATTTCAAACATGTTAATTAGGCCCCATAAAGTAATCCAGTCACCCCATTCACCGTCCATAGCCATCCCTCTCAGATACGTATCCCATGCTCTGTGTTTGATAAATTCTCTGAAATGAGTCCCGTCCGGGGTTGTTGGATTACTACGGAGGTAATTTGCCAAGTCACATCGCACTTTTGTGGCACTCTGCGAGACCCTTCCGCGGCGTATTAGCTGGTCATTCATTGCATGGAATAGACAGTTCCCATCTTTTGGGGCTGGAGGATGGCGATGTGTTAATCCTGCCTTTCTTAATTCCATGTCCAACCGACTCTTTGGTGATTTACCTTTGTCTGAAGCTTGCTTAAGCCTAGTTTTCATATGTCGGGAAAATCCAAGACGATCAGGGATTTCGCAGTTTCCCGACCGTTCCAGATTTTGCCGACATATCGGAAAATCGCAAGATGCTTGTCCTAGATTTCCCCGATAGTGACTTTGGCGAAAAATGGAAAGTGCTCAGAATCCCCAGCTAGCCATTGCTCGGGAATTAAAGCAAAAATACTGCGAAGGAAAAATAACAGAAGAGATTTGTCCCAGATGGGGAAGGCAATTCCAGTGCTACACACAAGGTGTATTTAAGAGCGGTGGAGCATTGCAGGTCTACGCAAATGATAGCGTTTTCTGTCATAGTTGTTTAATGGACGACTTTTAGTCAAGGACATGGGAAAAAAACAAAACTGCAGTATTGCATGTTGAACCAAAGCTTATAGGCTAAAACATTGCGTTCTAGTTATTAATGTTACGATTGTTGCTAGCCGGGCCCGGGTGGCGTCCTTTTCGCCTCGTCAAAGAGATCAGTGGGCCGTTTCTCGAAAGTCCCTAAACTTTTCACATATCACAATTCCCTCTTTATCTCAAGAAGGGAGAGGGTTTAAGTGTTTCACAATCCGCTTTTAGTTATCTCGAAAAAACATGCTAAAAGTCATCGGGACTTGTCGAGAAACAGGCCCCTGGTCACAATCGGTTTTGAATTGCGTCCAAGTTAGTTTTTGATGATTGTATCCGATAATCAAATGTGGCAAATTTAAACTATAATGAGGCAGAAACCTGTTGCTAGCCATGCATGATTTAAAGTGATTTTAATAAAAATAAGCGCTGTTCTCATTAATTCTCAATCCAGACCATTCCACCCTCCATGCCACTCCTCACTTTTTTTTCGGGATCATTTGCGGACCCGTACAGAACAGCATTGAAGTATTTTCGGTAGATTACAAAAAACCTACAAGGAAAAAGGTAAGCAAAAGTCAATGACTTTGTGTGCGCTTTTACAAGACATTTAGCAGACGAACTCGGGAAACAACCCAGAAATATGTGCATAAGGTTGAAACATAGGCTGTTTCCTCAACAATGTCTTCTCAAAGATAGCGTCCACTTTTGGATCCATATTCAGACTTATCAACTTTCGTCCAATTTGGGACAAAAAAATTTGTAAGGTTTTTAAAAACCAACTAAACTGCACGAGCCCAGAGGTCTTAAATTGATCAATGTTTATTTTTTTCAAACTGTATAAAAAAACAATTGTGACTACTTATTAATAACATACAGGAAGAAAATTGAAAGAAAAGTTATGATAATTGTGCAGAGGACTCACATTTGATTGGCTATCTGTGATCATTGGCCAATCAGAATGCTTGGTTTGTTACCTTAGATTTTTTTACCGAATTACTTCTTTCCTCTTTTTTGTATTGCGTTACCTAAAAACCCCAAATCTCTTAGTCAATCACAAACTATCCTAATGTTCTAATCGTAGTTTGCTTTTTTCACGTAGATGGCCAATGATTCTCATAACCAAAGCAGAACAGATACTCCAAATTTGGAGCTCTTTTCTTCATCCGAGTGTATTGCCTGGCTGACAGTTCTTAACATCGAAGCTGTTGCTATAGTGACCATAAATGCCCTTACAATCATTATCTACCTAAAAGAGCAAATCCTTCGCAAGCGTAGCATGTACCTGGTGATCAGCCTGGCGGTTGCAGACATGTTTGTTACATACAACTTGATCGTTGCATAATTGAGAGTTTGGTATTGGGCAAAGATTATAACCCTTGGAAGATAAACCTCTTCAGGAGCTTTGAGATCATCAGAGTTTTTTCAAGTCTTTTCTCTTTGTTTTTAAGTTAATGTAAAGGGAGATCTGTGGAAATGCATGCATGCTAAGATTGATCCATTCAAATACATTAAAGTTTGTAAGGAATTGTTTGCTCTTTTTTAGTTTATGTTTTTTGGCTGGCTAGTCACGTTTGCTATAAAACTTTCTAAGCCTACACTGAATTTCGAGATAAATAAAGTTGATGTACGTATTATGTACTTATTGACTGAGTTAGGTCGGGCCGGACGGGGAAATATTTGGCCCGAGGTCATGGCGTACCTTGTAACAAAATTCGGAATGTTCACTGACGTCGCTCATTTTGACTGAAAAGTCGGAATTTATATAGCAATTGCAACAAAGTTGTTTTAGTTTGCATCTCGCGCGCGCTTTAATTGCAAAACTATTGAGAAAATCTCCGTATGAGGGCCGTACGCGATCCTAGCAGGGCCGGACGGCTTTTTCCAGCCCTGCTCGCGCCATGGCGTACGGCCCTCATACGGGGATTTTCTCAATAGTTTTGCAATGAAAGCGCGCGCGGGGCCGTACGGGTCATATGGTAAGTATTTGTATCACAGTATCACATGGTTTGGAGAGCTGCATGACGCGAACAAAAACATTCGCGAGAGAAATGGACCAGCATAGGTGAGAGCGCGTTCGACGTCATGAAACTTTAGACCCCTGGCAAGACTTGAAGAAACACATAGCCATGAGGGCTGGAAGCTAAGAGTTTGTGCTTGAATACGTACTCAGATGGATTAAAGAAACTCTTTTGAAGCCTACCTTAAGCCTAGAGAAAAAAATAGGGTCAGGTTAGGATTAGTTTTGGTTGTTATATGTTACGAAAAATAGCATTGCGTGACTAGCGTTACTTTCGAGAAGCTTCGCGAGAGCTCGTAGTTTGTTTATTTTTAGGTTTGTGCGTAAGCGTTTCTAAATCGGTATGTTTTGTAATCTTTCTATGATTGGATTGTTCACTGTTTTAGAAAGTTCTAGAATCTCATCGTGAAAGCATATAAGCAAGCGAGTCTGAGCGATGTTTTTTAACTAGTTTGTCACAAAGCGAAGAGAGTTGGCGTTAGCCGTGTTTAGTCCAGTGTGACAAAAGCAATGCTTATTCAAGTTGGCGGAGGCCGTGTAAGTTTATCGAGTATTCAAGTTGGCGGAGGCCGTGTAAGTTTATCGAGTACGTGTTGTTCAGAGTTTTACTTCGTGGAAACTACGTTCACTTTGGAATAAATCTTCTTGTTGTTGTTCCGACAACCCTGCTTTCAGTTTAGTTTGCAAGCTACCTGTCCTCGAAAACACTGATTCGAACTCGTAACATTATACATAGATACTAATTGACCAATCATAGAAAGGTAAAAAAATGAAAAGAATTGTGTTGGGTTGAGCATGTTTGTCGTTGTAGTGTAGTGGTTAAAGATCTGGACGAAAAGATGATACCAAAGATTAAGATTATATGTTGAGATGCGTAAGACAGGGCTTGAGGAGGGATGGTATATGCACAGTAGAGTTGCGTAATGCAAAACCATGGAATCACCAGTTAACCAACGACGACTGCTACGGCAACGACAACGTCACAAAGAATGAATAGTATTGGTTAAAAAAAAAGAAAAATAATCACGCAGCACTTGCGGCAAGCATTTCAGTGCATTTCTCTGCCGTACTCCACAAACAACAACACTGATCGAAAGCAAGTTTCAAGTTTTCAAGTTTTATCTATTTACAGCAAACAGTTCAAGTATATAGCGAAAAGCTTAGCAAGCCAGACTGTACACATAGAATTATTTAGACTTTTTTTAAAAGGAACGAGATGCTTCCGTAAAGCATGCACTGGGTTGCCTGTGGTACGTGTTACTGAAAATCAGAAGGCACTGAATTGTGCGGTATTGAAATACAGCATTCCAGTCTTCGAAGAATAACAAATAAAAGAGAAGCGAGAAACATTGACTTCTGGGCTGACATGTTGATAATTTTCAAGTTCCCTCACAACTTCTTTTCCCCACAAGTGTGCCCTCTGAGCATCTGAATGCTTTGTAATGCTAAAAGTCACTGAAGTTAAGCCCTTTCGGGCGGGGTTAGTGTTTGGATGGGAGACCAAAACAATAAACCCCTCGTAAAACACAAGCATCTGACCGAAAATACTAGTAACGCTAACAAATGCGAACTCAGCAAAGTACAGATTTTGTTAGCTTGCTTTATGCAAAACAAATACTGATGCAAAAGCAAATAACTATTAATACACAGTTTTTAGAAAGAGCAGAAGGAAGTTTCCGGAACGGTCGATCGAGAATAAAATATTTACGACATGAAAACAACATTACTTTTGAACCATGAATATAGAATATAAAAAGTTACGACCAGCGACAAACATTTTGGGAGATTTTTGCTACGTTCAAATAAATTGTAAAATCGAAAGTGACATGCCGGAATTCAGCGGGCGGCCGTGATTAAGTTACCGCGGCATGTTTACTCGCCAAACAGTGAAGTATCTGTGTCAAATGATGGCAAGATACCGGGTTTTTGTAATTTTTTTTTTCTGTCAAGTGTTATAAATTTGACAATGAAATGAGCGAAGTCAAAACAAAGATCACAATCGCCCAACTCTTATTTATGCAAAGTCAAAATTTACTCTCCAAGACTCGTACGACGTTATTTATCACGAGATAATTCCATCATTTTGGAAATAGCAGCTACTTTATTATTCATCTCCGTCACAATTTTTCACTGATTTTGGGGCTCATTTTGTTGAAACTCAAGCACGCTTCCAACAGGCCTGTGAACCCTTCCTGCTTACAGAGCAATACTAAAAAACTTCTCCCATATCACATTTCAACCTTAAGCTCGGAAATTCAATACACAACACGATCTTATAATTCACAAAGGCAGAAAATACCACAGAATCCTTTTCCAGCGAAAAATTTATTGAAACAAACAACATATTTGCTCTTAGAGGCGAGAACCTCTTCCTATTTCATTGCGTGCGTGAAGGCAAGAAACTCAATCGTGTCAAATTACCATATACTTCAGGTAAATACAGCTCACTTTGATTTCGGCTCGACGGGCGATAGATTGTTGTCGAAGTCCATTACTCGTCGCTTTTAAGATTCCACCGTCTTTATATCCAATTGACCTGCCATTCATGAGCTTCATAAGGGTATATTTTGTTCAAAGATCCACTAAAACGCCATTCGCGTTACATGACTTTCGACGCCATTGCCGGTTGAGTTAATCGTTCTACTGTGTCCACCAGAGAAATCTACGCATTTCCCACTACCCTCTCGATCCTAAGAAAATACGCGCAGAAGGCTCTATGCACAAAGCCACCACTTAGCAGGGGAGTGACAGGCAAGACTTTTACCGACACGGAAAATAACAAAAAAACCCACGAAATGAAACCGAGATTCCGACTGGGTTTGGCAACCCAGTAATAAATAATTGTTACATACACTGAACAACATGTAATCATTACTCTTCGTGCTTTCAAATATTTAAAAGGTAGAAGGATTTTTTCTCATTCGCTTTTCGTATCTTAATTTGCGCTTTATTGTTGTATTCTAAGACCTCATTTTCTTCTTCTCTACTAGCCGATTATATTTCCTCAAGCAGATTTAATTAATTTAGCTTAAATTTTAATAACTCAATGAATTTTAGGATTAGCTTACGATTAGTTTATTCCTTTTTTTTTTTTTGTCATCTTCTGTTGTAAATACGTTTATAAAATTGTTGTTAATTAGGTAGTACATTGTAGCGTGTTGCGGGATTGAGGGAAGTTAAGGGGTTTGGCATTTTTCTTTCTTTCTTTTCCTTCCTGTTGTTTTCCCCAAGGGAGTCCCCTCGGCTATCGTCACAGTGTGATGAAAATCACTTTAAAAGCACTTTTAGAAAAACGAAGCGAAAGAGAAACAACTGATTTTAGACTTACTACGGTGAATTATGAAGAAGGAGCCGGAACACGGCCGTCAAGTTCCCTTGACCCTTGACCGGGTCAAAACGACTTTACTTTGTCAACAACAGAAAACTGAGAAAAGAGCCACACTATGATGGTGTTGACGCCCTGAATCAAAAGTCTCCGTCCTAATAGGAAGTTACCGACCAGGTATTATCGACGCAAATTTATATATCAAGGGAAGAGCTAAAGGCAAGCTTTGTGTTGGACGGTTTACGGTCCCATGAGCGAGCCTGATGATGAAGGTGTCTATGTTGCAGGTAAAATC
>NC_090874.1:53498459-53513459 GCF_036669935.1 Montipora foliosa | reverse complement strand
TCATGCAGCTCTCCAAACTATGTGACACTGTGACACAAATAAATACATATCAGCTTTATCTATGTCAAAATTCAGTGTAGAAAGTAATATAGAAAGTTAGTACTTTATCGCAAACGTGACTATCGAGCCAAAAACATAAGCTAAAAAGGAACAAACAATTCCTTACAAACTTTAATATATTTCAGTAGATCAATCTAGCATTCATGCATTTTTACACATATTCCTTTATATTAACTTGAATAAAGTGTTTCCAATTAAAAACAAAGAGAGAAGTCGCACGAAAAATTAAAACCGTCAGTTTTTATATACTTGGTAAACTCATATTCATCAGTTAACTGAGTGAAATCTCATAACATTCAAGTCATTAAGAGGAAAAACCTGAACTGGCTCCGGGCGAGATCTACAACGCAATAATAAGAACAGAGCTCTCTTGAACTCTGGCATTTTTAACGCATATAACAATGGATTTATAACAGAGTTTGCGTAAAATAAGCAAGCTAAGGAATTTATTAAATGGAGCCGTGTTGGATAAGAAATTGTTTCAAACATTTCACCTAAAGAAACGAAAAAACAAATTTCGAGAATTGTAAAAGGCAGCACTAGTATTAACGATACAATTGTTACAATGAACAGTGTCTTGGTCAATTTTCTTTCTCTACTGATTGCACAATGATGTTGTGGATGAGTTCCACAGTAACCTTTAATAGCAATGGACGAGTAAGAAACAACGGTGATAAAAAGGCAACAAAATCGCAATAAAAAGTATGCTGCTAGCACGTGAAAGAAGGTAGTGATATCTGAGCGGCCCAGGAAAAATGGTATAAAGATAGCTGAAGACAGGGCAGCTGCGAACCAAACACCTGCAACAGCTGCTCCAAATATCTTCTTTTTGAGGAGGCGATGCTTGAATGGACGAAAAGTTGCGTGCATCCGCTCCAAAGAAATAGCAGCAAGGTTTGTTACAGAGGCTGCTGGAAATAAGTACTGGAAACTGAAAATAACTGTTGAGATCTCAAAGCTCCTGAACATCTTAATCGTCCAAAGGTTACAACTGTTACCCAATACCCAAATGTCAACGATCAACGTGTATGCAACAAACATATCTGCAACCGCAAGGCTAATCACCAGGTACATGCTACGCTTTCGAAGGATTCGCTTTTTCAGGTAAATAATGATTGTAAGGGCATTCATGGTCAGCATAGCAACAGCTTCGATGTTAAGTACTGTCAGCCATGGAATGCACTCGGATGAAGAGAAGGGCTCCAAAGTTGTAAAAACTGTTCTGTTTTGGTCATTGGCCATCTACGGGAAGAAAGAAAACGAAGATTATAACATTAGGATAGTTTGTAATTGGCTAATTGGTGGTTTTCAGGTAACCCATTACAAAAGAGAGGTAAGAGGTAATTCAGTAAAAAAGAACGGTGACAAACCAAGCATTATGATTGGCTAATGATTACAGATAGCCAATCAAATGTGAGTCCTCTGCACAATTACCATAAGTTTTCTTTTAAATTCTCCCTGTGTAGTATCAATAAGTAGCCACAATTTTTTTCGTACAATTTGAAAAAACAAAACACTGGTAAATTTAAGACCTCTGGGCCGGTGCACTTTAGTTGGTTTTTAAAAACCTTACACGCTTTTTTTCCCAAATTGCACGAAAACATCGTGATTATTTGCATACACACAATCTCCCTTTAAAGTGATAAAAGAATGCATTTCGTATTTGTAACATTCCTTGTCAAAATGCATTTCGTTATGATCGGTTCATAAAGAAACTGAAAATGAAGTAACACAGAGAGAAACCAGTAAAAGCGGCCTCTAAGTGGTGCATTGACACCGAGCACAAAAGCCCGAGTTGATGCCGAGTCTGAGTATTGATCCACAAGTGGACGCTATCTTTGAGAAGGTAATTTTGGGGAAACAGCCTATGTTTCAACCCTATGCACACATTTCTGGGTTGTTTCCCGAGTTCGTCCGCTAAATGTCTTATAAAAGCACACACAAAATCATTGACTTTTGTTTAACTTTTTGTTAAAGGTTCTTTACAATTTTCCCAAAATTCTTCTATCCCTTTATATTTCCCTTTAACGTTTGTCATAGAGCGGAAATCGAAACGCTTTGACAATGTATAGGTTTCGAGAAACTTGGCTCTTTTCTTCAAAGATATGTGCCAATAATTTGATACATATATACACTACATTTTTTATTTGTCGATTCCTTTAAATGTTCAAGTCCAAGGTTAAGATCATAAAATCCCCTCATATGTCGCCGGTAAAATCCGTTCTCAGGGTGAATCAGTGTTAACCTAGGTAAACTGGTGATCCTCAATTTACCTAGGTTGATTACGCACTCAGATAGATTGAAGAAACTTTTTTGAAGCCTAAATTAAGCTTGCAGAAAAATCTAGGGTCAGGTTAGAATTATTTTGGTTTTTATACTTAGATTAGGCTGGGTAGGAAAGTCGGCCATCGCGTGGTTGTTAAATCTTTTCCTGGCGCAACCACCAACGACATGAAGCACTACCTAATGCCCACTGTTGACAAAAGCCCTCAACAGATTATTCTCCATGTGGGAACGAATGACCTACGTGACCATTCTCCAAGCGTAGTAGCTGAGAACATTGTGGACCTTGCCAGGAAAATTGAAATGGAATCTAATGCTGTTTTAATTCCTTTCTTTTTTTTTTTACAGTTACGGGTCTTCAAAAATGTGCAGCGTACAAGATCAACGTTTTCTTCGTCTGCACTATTTGAGTATTTGCATTTGACGAATTCAGGGCATACTTTCCTAGACTTGGATTTCCACAATCCTCATTTCCGTTTCGTGTCCTTTGCAAAACACAGGTAATTTGTTGACAGTTTCGCAAATGCTTTAATTTACCTTGAACAAAATTATATGAGAAGACAATGTTGGGGAAACAGCCTATGTTTCAACCCCATGCACACATTTCTGGGTTGTTTCCCGAGTTAGTTTGCTAAATGTCATGTAAAGGCGCACAAAATTGACTTTTGCTTACCTTTTTCCTTGTAGGTTCTTTATAATCTACCCCAAAATACTTCAATACTTCAATGCTGTTCTACGTTAACTGAAAGACCGAAAATAATCTATACCTCTTACACGTTTGTTAAATAGCGGAAATTGAAATGTTTTGACTATGTATAGGTTTCGAAACTTGGCTCTTTTCTTCAAACGATATGTGCCAATAATTTTGTTCAAGTCCAAGTCCAAGTTCAAGATCATAAAATTCCGCATATATGTTGCCGGTAAAATCCGTTTTCTGGTTGAATCCGTTTTAACCTAGGTTAAATTAGTGATCCTCATTTTCCCCAGTTTGAATACGCACTCAGATGGATTGAAGAAACTTTTTTGAATCCTAAATTAAGCCTAGAGAAAAATTAGAGTCAGGTTACAATTAGTGTTGGTTTTTATACAAAGATATCAATTTGACTTACCATACAAAAGTAATTTATGAAAAGAACTGTGTTGGGTTGCGCATGTTCGTTCGTCGTCGTACTGTAGTGGTGAAGACAGGACTATTCGGATCTGGAAGGTCCGAGCTCGATCACCGGTTTAGTGAACAGTACAGTTCTTTGTTCCCTAACTTTGTTGTAATGTTGACACTAAATCGATCAGTGTATGAATGCAGAAGCCGATACGATGGTAAATATGAAACATTAAGAGGATGTGTTGAGATGCGTAAGACAGAGCTTGAGGGAAGGTATTGGTGTTTTCAATCCTATCAAGGTAGAGTGCATATTCAACCTGAGTAAAATGCAGATCACGAATTTAACCTATAAGGTAAAAACGGATTCAACCTGAGAATGGATTTGACCGACAACATTTTTGAAATAATAAGAGACTAAAATATTTGCATAAAAATCCGAGCAACGGCAGTAAGGTTTCAGAATACAAGAATAAAGCGCACATTAAGGTACGAAAAACGAATGAGAAAATTTTAACATTTCTTAAAGTTTGAAATTTTGAAATGTCAGTAAAATATGCCTTAGAGTACGAAAATAAAGAAAAAAAAAGGATTTTTATTTACCGTTAGTTAAAAAAACAAGAAGGTAAATGAAGTGATATATCTGGTGTCCGTCAACGGAGTATATTAGGGCCACTTCTTTTCCTGCTGTATATAAATGACTTCCCCCTAAATGTAAGCTGTAGTACAGAGCTTTTTGCTGATGACAGTGTACTTTATCGTAACATCGCATTTGTAGATGATTGTGTTGAGTTTCAGGGTGACCTGTCACGTTGAATCCCGAAACGTGTAAGGCCCTACATGTTACCAAGTCTAAATGTCCTTTAGTTCATCAGTATGTGATAAATGAGAATAATCTGTCGGCTGTAGATAAACATAAGCATCTGGGTATTTGGATTGAATCTTCTTTAAGGTGGGACGCTCATATCAATGACATTGTTGGTAAGGCAAATCGAGTGTTGGGTCTAATAAGGAGAACATTTGGGCCCAAAGATCCTGTGGCAATTAAAACACCTGTTAATGCTTTAGTTCGTCCTATTTTGGAATATGCCTGCCCAATGTGGAACCCTTATTTAGTTAAACACATACACAGTATTGAATCCATCCAGCGTCGTGCTACTCGATTGGTATGTGGATCTGATAAACCTTACTCTGAAAGGCTCACTGAACTAAACTGGTCATCATTGGAGCTTAGAAGGAAATACTTCTGCTTGCTTCAGCTTTACAAGATAATTCATGGCTATTCTGATATTGACTATACCGCATATGTGGATCTGACTGGCCCAACAAGAACTTGAAGTAACCATGACTTTAAAATTAGGCCTAAAGCAGCAAGGACATACTATTTTAAATTTTCATTTTTTAACCGTTATGTTAATGACTGGAACTCTTTACCTAACTCAGTTATGTCTCCTTCTAACTTAAGCTCGTTTAAAACTTTACTACTTAATTATCTTTGTGAATAAATAGACCTTTTATGTTTCGTACACATTGTGAAATTATATATTAGATATACTATTCTTAATTGTTTTAACTTTTATTTTTGGAGAGCAGTTTTTATATGGGAATTCAGTTTCCCCCTATTGCTTTCCTTTACCTATTGTACTTTTGTATATATATTTTCTTTTGTACATTGGTAAGAAGCTAGATTAAACTTAAACTTATACAAACCTTTTGTTGCTGTTTTTAACAAAAACCAGCTAATATGGCAACAGGAAACTGGTTGCTGCAAAAACATCATTTCAACTGGAGAAAAGACTTTCAAAGTAGGGCAAATAAGGTACAATGCGCGAAAGACGCTAAATTACTAACCTTGGACATACCTCTTTCAGTTTTCGTCTTGGGCAATTTGTCTATACCTTGCTTACCAACTTGTAAAACCAAGACAATATTAAATCAAGCTTAGGTTCAATACGTAGGCTAACGACTGAAACGACTGAATGGGTCTGAAGAGAAGTATCAAGGTTCAAAGGCAGCCGAGAGCTTCTTATACCTAGTAAGAGCTCTATCATTAGCAAATTAAGTGTACAACACAGCCTTTTTGACTTTATGTTATGCTTTCCCGCGCCAATTAATTTCTAATAGATGTAATAAAGATGTAAATCAACCTTGTTTTACACTCCAAAGTGCAAGTTACGACACCTTTTTATTTTTAGCAGTAAATTCAGTAACGTCATTGTGCTTCGCCCTCGCGCGAGCAATTTAAGTGAAAAAAATTACAAGTGGAAGTTAAGTTACGGAACTCGACCACTATGAATAAAAGCCGATATATATTTTCTTCCGAGAAAACGTATTCGTGTTTACTAACTTTTTCTTAAACTTGCGTAATTGTGCTGAATGAAAAATTTGCTATAGAAGATAGAACCTGAGAGGAAGAAGTTTGAAGTAAGGTTAATTCACAAATTTGGTCACCTGTCCGGCATGGGACAATAACCCCTGCTCGAGGTCATGTTATTGGTCGTCGGCATTTTGCAAAAGAAATAACTGTAGCCCGCTTTCAAGTAATATGTAATGAGGTAATGAAGGTATATTCTAGTGTTTATTAAAAAAGACGGGTCTGAAATTTAGGCTTTAAAATGTCATCAGTACATTACCAAGACAACTAGCTCGCACAAAGAAGAGAAAACTATTTTTCCTGCAAAATACCTGAGAATTGAAGTCGCTTCGAAAAAAATGCTAAAGTGAATTGTGAAGTGAGGAACTGACTGAAAAATTGTGCTGTTTCACCTTAACAGACAAGATAGAAGCTGTGTTTAAATTAATATTTGTTGATGACTTCCTCTCCAGCTGCAAGGAGAATGTTTTTATGTTTAACCCATTGTTAAGCACACTTGTCTTAGAAGTTTGCCTAACTTCATGTCAAAACAAAAGTGCATCAATAAATTTAAACACATCATTTGCCTTATATATGTGCTTGTCGCTTCTTATGTCGTCAGTAATATTTAAGAAATAGAAAACATGTACCGTGTTTCTATCGAGTTTTAGAAGAATTCTACTAGTATACTCATGCAAATGCTGTAATCTGATTGGCTGAGCCATTGAACACTATCAGCCATTCGTGTGCAGTGGCTGGAGGTCGTCTTGGAAATAACGATTTTTTTTTCGTTTTTCCAAAGTTTTGGAGGAAAATTTGGATGCAAATGGGTAATTAAATTTCTGAGAAGTCTAAACGAAGGACATTTACGTTTTCGTGACTTTCAAAAAAGTTGAAATTATTGAAAAAGCTAATGCGCTCGCGCACACAACTTAAATTTTAAATGGCAATTCAATCCGAGCGATCTTTTTCAGGCGCAAAGTTTAATAATACCTATGTAGTTGCTATGGTTTTTTTATCATCCCCAGTTTTCTATAGTCCTGTCTTCACCACTACACTACAACGACGAACATGCGTAACCCAACACAGTTCCTCTCATTTTTTACCTTTCTATGATTGGTCAATTACTATCTATGTATAACAGCCAAAACTAATCCTAACCTGACCCTATTCTTTCGGTAGGCTTAAGTTAGGCGCAAAAGAGTTTCTTTAATCCATCTGAGAGCGTATTCAACCTCAAAGTCTTATCTTCCAGCCACTTGAGCTCATGGCTATTTATTTCTCTAAGTCTTGCCAGGGGTCTAAAGTTTGATGATGTCGAACGTGCTCTCAGCTTTGCGGGTCCATTTCTTGCGCGCATGTTTTTGTTCACGTCATGCAGCTCTCCAAACCATGTGACACTGTGACACAAATACGTATGTACATCAACTTTATTTATCTCGAAATTCAGTGTAGGCTTAGAAAGTTAGTATTTTATCGCAAACGTGACTAGCGAGCCAGAAAACATAAACTAAAAAAGAGCAAACAATTCCTTACAAACTTTAATATATTTGAATGGATCAATCTTAGCATGCGTGCATTTCCACAGCACTTCCTTTGCATTAACTTGAATAAAGTGTTTCCCATTAAAAACAAAGAGAGAAGTAGGACGAAAGTATCAAAACCTTCAGTTTTTATATACTTGGTAAACACATATTCATCAGTTAACTGAGTGAAAACTCCCGACTTTCAAGTCATATAGAGGAAGAACCTAAACTGGCTCCGAGCGAGATCTACAACACAATAATAAAAACAGAGCTCTTTTGAACTCTGGCATTTTTAACGCATATAACAATACATTTATAAGAGAGTTTGCGTAAAAAAAGATGCAAAAGGAATAATGGAGCCTTGAGTGGTGCATTATTGTTCAAAATCTCTCACCTAAATTAACATTTACAAGAAAAAAGAAATCTGTAAATGGCATCACTAGTATTAACGATACAATTGTTACAATGAACAATGTCTTGGTTTGTTTTCTTTCTCTTCTGATTGCACCATGATGCTGAGGATGCGTTCCACAGTTAAATTCAGTAGCGATGGATGAGTAAAAAACAACCATAATAAAAAGGCACACAAAATCATTGACTTTTGCTTACCTTTTTCCTTGTAGGTTCCTTATAATCTACCCAAAATACTTCAATGCTGTTCTACGTCCCGTTAACTGAAAGACCGAAAATAATCTATACCTGTTTGTCAAATAGCGGAAATCGAAATGTTTTGACTATGTATAGGTTTCGAGAAACTTGGCTCTTTTCTTCAAACGATATGTGCCAATAATTTGATACATATACACTACACTTTTTATTTGTGAAGTCTTTTAAATGTTCAAATCTAAGTTCAAGATTATAAAGTTCCGCATATATCTTGCCGGTAAAATCCGTTCTCAGGTTGAATCCGTTTTAACCTACAATTGTAGGTTAAATTGGTGATCCTCATTTTCCCCAGTTTTAATACGCACTCAGATAGATTAAAGAAGCTTTTTTGAAGCCTAAATTAAGCCTAGAGAAAAATTAGGGTCAGGTTAGAATTAGTGTTGGTTTTTATACATAGATATCAATTGACTTATTATACAAAAGTGATTTATGAAAAGAACTGTGTTGGGTTGCGCATGTTCGTCGTCGTAATGTAGTGGTGAAGACACAGGACTATATATCTGGAAGGTCCGAGCGCGATCACCGGTAAGTGCACAGTACAGTTCTTTGTTCCCTAACTTTGTTGTAATGTTGAGACTAAATTGATCAGTGTATGAATGCAGAAGGTGATAAGATGATATAATATGAAACATTAAGAAGATGTGTTGAGATGCGTAAGACAGAGCTTGAGGGAAAGTATTGGTGTTTTCAATCCTAACAAGGTAGAGTGCATATTCAACCTCGGTAAAATAAGGATCACGAATTTAACCTATAAGGTAAAAATTAAAACGGATTTGACCGACAACATATATACAATTTTGAAACAATAACACACTAAAGTGTTGGCTTAAAAATCCGACCAAGGACAATAAGGTTTTAGAATACGAGAATAAAGCGAAAATTAAGTTACGAAAAGCGAATGAAAAAAAAATTAACTTTTTTCAAGTTTGATATTTGAAATGGTAATAAAAAATGCCTTAGAGTACCGACGAAAATAAAGAATAAAAGGAGATGAAAGAGAAGAAAAACGAAGGAAAAGACAACGAATGGGGAAAATAGACAAACTGTTACAGCTTTGCACGAATAAAGTCATCCTGTTTTTCTTAGTTTTTTTGTCATTTCAAGTAAGTTTAAATTTTGTTTACCGTTTGTTCAAAAACAAGAAGGTAAATGAAGTAATATACCAGGCTTTTGTTCCCGTTTTTAACAAAAACCAACCAATATGATAACAGGAAACCGGTTGCTGCAAAACCTATTAATTTCAACTGTTGAGAATAATTTCAAAGCAGGGCAAATAAAGTACAATGCTTGCTTTTAAGACGCTAAATTACTAACCTTGGACACACCTCTTTCAGGTTTCGTCTTGGGCAATTTGTCATCAACCTTGTCTTACACTCCAAAGTGCAAGCTACGACACCTTTTTATTTTTCAATGAAATTCAGTGACGTCATTGTGCTTCGCCCTCACGCGAACCATTTAAGTGGAAAAAATTAGTAGTGTAAGTTAAGTTACGGACCTCGACCTCTGTGAATAAAAGCCGATATATATTTTCTTCCAAGAAAACGTATTCGGGTTTACTAGTTGTTCCTTAAAGTGCCCCTGTGATCAAAAAAACCACTTCCTTTTTTCCTTCAGATTTTGAAAGTGTGTTTGCTTAACACCTGACTGGCAAAATTTTGAGCTTTGATTTTTATCCAAAGGCCGTTTACTTAAAGTGTAAGTTTTGGATTTCACGGTCCGCCATTACTCACGTTCAAAACTGACCGATTGGACCTCAAAGGGTTTGATCCAGGGAAAAGTGACGTCAGAGGCTCACTAGCTTAAAATTTCAGAGTGTGAACGCAGCTTATTATATATGCAAAGCGCGAGTTTAAAAGTCTGAAAGCCCAAAACCCCCGTGCTGCATATTAATTCGGCGGCGTACACACGTATTGCATTCTTAAACTAGTGAGCCTTTGACGTCATTTTCTCCTCGATCCAACTCTCTCAAGAACATAATGTTAGTAATGGCGGACCATTAAATAGGAAAATTACAGTTAAAATAAAGAGGTGTCTTTTTGAAATCAAGGCTTAAAACGTGGGTCACTTAGTGTTTTGTTAACATAGTTTTGAAATCCAAAGAAAAATATGAATTGATTTTTTGGTCACAGGGGCACTTTAAACTTGCGTAATTGCGCTGAATGGAAATTTGCTATAGAAGATGTAACCCGAGAGGAAGAAGTTTAAAGTAAGGTTAATTCACAAATTTGGTCACCTGTCCAGCATAGAATAATAACGCCACCACGAGGTAATGTTATTGATCATTGGCATTTTACAAAAGAACTAACTGTTTTCCGCTTTCAAGTATTATGTAATGAGGTACTGAAAGTACATTCTAAATTAACTGTTTCCTGCTTTCAAGTAATATGTAATGAGGTAATGAAAGTACATTGTAGTGTTTATTAAAAAAGACGGGTCTGAAATTTAGCCTTTAAAATTTCAAATGTCATCGGTACATTATCAAGACAACTACAGTAGCTCGCACAAAGAAGAGAAAACTATTTTTCGTGAAAAAGTCCTGTGAGAATTGAAGTCGCTTCGAAAAGAACGCTAAAGTGAATTGTGAAGCGAGGAACTGACTAAAATATTGTGCTATTTCACCTTAACAGACAAAATAGAAGCTGTGTTTAAATTAATATTTGTTGATGACTTCCTCTGCAGCTGCAAGGAGAATGTTTTTGTGTTTAACCCGCACTTGTCTTAAACGTTTGCCTAACTTCATGTCAAAACGAAAGTGCACCAATAAATTTTAACTCATAATTTGCCTTATAATTGTGCTTGCCGCTTCTTTAATATGTCGTCAGTAATATTTAACAATTATTCGCCTCAGGCTCAGTGATTATCGGTGAATATTCACCGAGACGAAGTCGAAGTCACTGAGCCTGAGGCGAATAATTGTTTTAGTGTAAATACACAGGTGATTATTTCAAAAAAGTGAAAAAAAAAAAACATTTAAACGCGAAAATCATCTTAACTTACAGTGGCAAAACGACTACTGGCAGCCATTTTGTCCGTCGAGGTGATTATCGGCTGATAATCCGAGATAGCGAGCTGATGAGAGCGCGCGATTTTGTATAATCACGTGTGTATTTATACTAATTGACAATTATTCGCCGAAGGCGAAGTGATTATAGGTGAATAATATTCACCGAGACGAGGTCGAGGTCAATATTCACCGATAATCACTGAGCCTGAGGCGAATAACTGTTTTAGTATAAATACACAGGTTGATTATTTCAAAAAAGAGGAAAAAAAACGTTTCAACGCAAAATCATCTTCACTTACAGTGGCAAAACGACTACTGGCAACCATTTTGTCCGTCGAGGTGATTATCGGCTGATAATCGATCCGAGATAGCGAGCAAATCAGAGCGCGCGATTTTGTATAATCACCAATAACCACATGTGTATTTATACTAAATAATAACAATAATAATAATAATAATAATGTTTCGGTTTACTCTTCATGTGCTTGATCGAGCAAAGGGTTTTACCTAAAATTTATCCAAGGTGACTTCGAGCCAGAAGAATGCGGTTGTTTCGATTAAATAATTCAATTTAGATACAAAATATCAAGAGTATATTTTTAGATATTTAGAATACTGCCTGAGAGGCTGGAAGTTTTACTATTTTTCTTTAATTTTTCAGTTCGACAAATTTGCGTTCAATTCTTGGTGACAGTTTAATTAATTCGTCTCGAATTCCAATTTTTTGGCTCGAGTTTCCTCAAACTGGCAAACGTTTAAGTTAACTGTGTAATGAGGTACTAGGGCTAATATTTATATTGTTCCTACTTTTTATAAGACGGTCGAACAACACGACAATTGCTACAACTTCGAAATACAAGATCCTTCTACGACCATAATCAAGAACAGCCCCTGGCCATGGTGCACCCACACACACAAATACACATGGAATGTATCACGCTCTCGTTAACAAGCACAAAATACTATTCTGACTACACTAACACGAGACTTCAATGTGAAAATAGTTTATTAAGGGCACGTCAGTCAGTCTGCTGAACAAAATGACCTCCATTTACCTGAATTGGTTACAAGCTGGACATCAGATAACACCGTCCGTAGAAATAGACAAAATATACTGCATTAATGTAGGAAAAAAACTAAGCAACAGTACCGTGCCGGATACGAGAAACCACTAAAAACCACCCTTTAGAAGTGGCCAAAAATATGCTATAGAAGATAGAACCCGAGAAGAAGTTTAAAGTAAGGTTAATTCACAAACATGGTCACCTGTCCAGCTTGGGAGAACAACGCCTCCACGAAGTCATGTTATTGATCATCGGCATTTTACAAAAGAACTAACTGTTGCCCGCTTTCAAGTAATATGTAATGAGGTAATGAAAGTATATTCTAGTGTTTATTAGAAAAAAAGGTCTGACATTTAGGGTTTAAAATTTCAAATGTCATTTCATCAGTACATTACCAAGACAACTAGCTCGCAGAAAGTGGAGAAAACTATTTTTCCTGAAGAAGACCTGAGAATTGAAGCCGCTTCGAAAAAAATGCTAAAGTGAATTATGAAGTGAGCAACTGACTAAAATATTGCGCTGTTTCAACTTAACAGACAAAATAGAAGCGGTGTTTAAATTCATATTTGCTGATGACATCCTCTCCAGCAACAACTTCATGTCAAAACAAAAGTGCTTCAATAAATTTAAACACATAATTTGCTCTATAATTGTGCTTGTCGCTTGTTATGTCGTCAGTAATATATAATAATAATAATAATAATAATAATATTATTATTATTATTATTATATTATTATTACTATTGTTATTATTATTATTGTTTCGGTTTCCTTTTCAGGTTCTTGATCGAGCGAAGTGTTTTTCCTAAAATTTATCCAAGGTGACATGGAGCCAAAAGAATGCGGCTGTTTTGGTTAAATAACTGACTTTAGATACAAAATAAAAAAAAGTATATTTTTAGATATTTTTTAGATATTTAGAGAATACTGCCTGAGACGCTGGAAGTTTTACTATTTTTCTTCAGTTTCAACGAATCGAATGGTGAAGTAAAACGCGTAAACTTCGTAAAAGAGGAGAAAATAGTCAAAATAACTTACCTTAAAAGGTAAATGGAATCCTTCAGACGTCAATCAGCGCATGTCAAGAAAAGGTTTTGCGCTCTTTATTTTTTTGCAAATTACTTAGCTTTTGAGGTAAAAATTTGGTTTGCCCTCTAAAGAATTCTTGTCCTTGGTCATTTGGTACTACGTATACTGCACTGCCAACAGTTTCACACTTGATTAGTGGCTACTTTATTAGATAAAACTTAATGAGACCATAAAATGGGTTTAAAGAAATGATACTGGAAATTGAAAATATTAATTTGCTTTGAAACTAATGAAGTGCGGAAAAAAAGTCACCACAAAGGTTACGCAGCCGTTTTTCTGGAGGCCGTATATCTTTTCAAGATCATTCGGGTTATATTTCCAAAATATTTCAAAATCGGAGACTTAATATTTTAGGGGCGAAACAAGCGTAGAAACTTGTAAGAATTAGCATAGCTATAGCGTAATTCTTAAAAAAAAAATTCTGACTCCTCTAAGTTTTTAGGTAAGTTGAACAACAGGCAGCTAATTAGCTTGCGATCCACGATTTTAACTTCCCGTGTTCCATTTTAATTTGAAGTAGGTTATATTTTTCAAAATATCTCTACTTCCTTTCTGTCTTCAACAATTAAATATTCCGCCCCCTGCACCAAGAGGAATACATTCTTTCAGTATATTCGATTCAGAGCTAAACCAAAAAAATCATCGGTCTTTATATTAAAGTTCACTCAACTGAGGTAATTTCAAGTGATTTCAATTGATTGGCATTGCCTGTGCATTTCTTGCGATGTAACTTCTTGCTGCCTGCTTGACGGTAACTTCTTTTCATTTCTCTAAAACCAAACTGGTCTCCTAGAATGACTGATAATTTAAAATTGCGGAGATGACTTATGACAGTAACTTTGTCGGTGAATAATTTCTGAAAGTCTTGTGTTTATAAAATGGACACAGATGAAAGAAATGAAAGTATTTTAAAACTTCCAGGTCATTGATCTTGACGGTATCAACAGCTTCAGATCCCCATTTCTCGTTGAATCTTGTGGAAGTGGTTCATCCCAAACCGGAAGACCGTTGATCTCATCGCGTGATAACAAAAAGACTTATTGTTATTTGGAAGAGAACCTCAAATATTGTTCCAGATTAAGGTGGCATTTTTTAATCCTTTTCTGTCCAAGGACATGGATATTTTCTTGAGCGGTTCTGTCTGTAGCTCGACTTTGAGTGACAACCATCCCGCTTTCACAGGGCTGTAGCATGCCGGGAAAAACTGAGGGGTCACAAAGATTTTAAGCAACTTGTACTTTGAAATTTAAGGTTTCGGGTTCGGAGGACGCGTTGGACGGGGGTAAGCCCGTTCCTTGTAGTGGGGACTGAGGGCATAGTGGTGATCCCCTCCTCCCAATGAAAATATTTGAAAAAGGAACACCTTCAACCATTTCTGCCCTAAGAATTTGATAGATGAAACTCTTAAACAAAAGCACAATGCATTTCAATGATCCAAGAAGCTTAGTAAAGTAATTATACTTCATCAATAAAAAATAAATAATTATTTCCATAGATTCCTTACTGGAACTACACCATTCCTGGTGTTCTCAATGAAAGTATAACGGGAGTTATTTGGCTTAACGGAAGCACAACAGCTTTACAGACTCAAGTCATTAGTACTTCCTACATTGCGTCAGAAAACCAATTGATCTTGAAAAAATTACAAACAAAGCAAGGGGCTGTGTCTGAATATTAAAACTAAGTTTCATCTGTAAGAGTCAGCGCAGTAAATTTGTAGTCACTATACCAGGAGCCTATTACCTGCATTAGACTGTCTGAGTTGCCAACAGAGGCATACATAAACGTTATCGGCAAAACACTGCATCTATACTTTCACTGCAGTGCAGCCATGGGTGGCCATCAAACCACGCTTA
>NC_090874.1:53468459-53470959 GCF_036669935.1 Montipora foliosa | reverse complement strand
GGAATATATTAGTTAAATGAACAGCGTTCGTTAATACCGTGAGGATTAAGAGTGCCGATTTGGAAGATGAATTTTTGTTCCAGATTCTTGCGGCTTTCCGTCGTACCTAGATGTAGGGAAAGGCCGCAGACAGCCATGTGTTTTTTGGAGTGGTTAGGGAGATTAAAATGACGAGCGATTGGCTTAGATGCATCTTTGTCATTCTTCTCAACATCTCGAAGGTGTTCGCGGAATGGATCGAACCTGTCTCGCCAATATATAATTTATTGCATAACTTACAAGTTATGCAATAAATGACATTTGCGGAGGTACATGTGAAACGATCGGTGATCTTAACAAATCGCTTTGGTCCCGATATCTTGCTAGTGTTAACAATGAAAAGATAAGTTTTGCATCGTGAGCGCGCACATTTGAAAGTGCAGGATTGCTCGTTAGTTTTGAGCGCGCTTCTAACTAAAACGTTGCCTACGTTTTTGTCGCGTTTGAATGAAATAACTAGAGGTTGCGAAAAGATTCTACCAGTCTCGGGATCATTTTGGAGTATTTTAAAATTATTAAGAATGATACTTTTGACTGCGTGATTATGAGGATGGAAAGTGAGGGTGAATGGAATTCTGTCATTCTTATCTTTTTGTGACGTTTGTAGTCACGATAAGGATAACAGAATTCCATTCATTCATTTCATTGTGAAATAATGGTAACAAATGGATCATTTGGAATCAAATGGAATTAAAAGCATACAAATAATGACAAGGAAAAGCGGTAAACAAAAATACAGTAATTACTTATTAGAAAAGAAGAAAAATATTCAACAGGCAAATCGCATATTGTGCCAGACTAAAGGTCAACAAAGATAAATAAACCTAGACAAAAGCTAATAAAATGTTGCAATCTCTGCCAAGAACTAAAATAAAAGGCTAGGCATAAATAAAGAAATAGGAAAATACTGATAACATACCAAGTGTTATTGATAACTACACACCTCAGAAGACTTGGAAAATGACTTGTCTTGAAGACTGACACTCTTTAGATAAATTAACTGCACCAACTGAATTTACTGAGTAAATGGTAGCCAATTTATAATGGATTTCAGGAAAAAAAAGCAAAACTAAAAACGAAATAAGGCTAGGGAGTAAATCTACTATCCACTAATACAGGATTTACCTAACGGAAGAAGGAGTTTACCTAAGCTTATTAGCTACATAATTCCCGAAAAATTGTCTAAAATTCTATCCAGAATTTCCCAGACAAAAGCTCCAAAATTATTTTAGAAATGTCTAAAGTTCTCCAAAAAACTCTCTAAAATTCCCGAAATTTCTTATAAATCTCGTTTCTTATAGTGCAAAGTCTGCCATATTTGCTATCAAGCAAGGATCCGGATTCCGAAACTACGGTGAGAAAACGCTGCTTAGCTGCACTGTAGGGACCCCTTTTAGTGAATAACCGCTGATAAGAAATGGATATGAACGGACGGACCCCTCTCCTGGTAGGTTGGAATACAAAAAAACACGTTTTGTTAACGATTTTGCCTGTGAAAAGTTTCCAACATGCCAGTTGAAAGTTCAAATCGCTCTAGAGTTCTCGAAATTGTCAATTTTTTTCCTAAAATTCCCCCCAAAAATTCCGGAATTATGTAGCTTAGCCGTTTACCACTCCTACACCGCCACCGTCATGGCTGCGGGGGCGGGGGCGGCGGGTGACAGGAATAAGATATGTGAGGAAATAGAGTAATTTATGGCGTTACGTTACGGACAAAATCTTCAAAAGGCGTTCATACAATATTAAACGCGCACAAATAAAGCGAAACTCGTTCATTTAATTTCAAAACAGCAAAAAGTAAATAGAACCGTACACAAATAAATCGAACCGCATACATATAAATCGAACTTACACAAATATCAATCAAACTGTACTGTGAGGAACGGGCATCCGACAAATAAATCACAGGTTTATGTCTTAAATTGGTTTAGTGTTGCTTTCCCTGATTACAGATTCCTTCGGTTTCCTATTTTTTTTCACACACCAAAAACAACGATCTTATTTCACTGTTTCGCAATCAAAGGTTCAATGTTCAATGGAGATTGTCTTTCACTTAATAACGATAATGGTAGTGCTTTCTTGTCACGTTATTTCATGCTATGTCACGCTTCCGACACTACTCTCCCCCTATTTGACACTTCGGTTACAGTGGCAAATATAGACCCTATGCAAAAATGGCTGCCTTTAAATTATTCTTTTGTTCATATTAAAAATAGCCCAACTAACCTCGTTTTTGAGACAAAAATTCTAAAGAATTTGTTATCCCGAACGAGGTTAGTCTGGCTATTTTGAATATGAACAAAGGAATCATTTAAAGGCAGCCATTTTTGCATAGGGTCTATGAATTTTCCGAGAAGCGACTATAATAAATGCGACTATACTCAAAATGCCTCAATCAAACGTTTGAATTACAACCCATTGTTCTTCATCAACCAGACTCCTCATCACTTGCTATACTTTA
>NC_090874.1:53460959-53463459 GCF_036669935.1 Montipora foliosa | reverse complement strand
TACTTGGGCTACTTGTGCCACTTAAGGTACTTGGGCTACTTGAGGTACTTGGGCTACTTGAGCTACTTGAGCTACTTGAACTACTTAGGTTACTTGAGCTACTTGGGCTACTTGAGCTACTTGAGCTACTTGGGCTGCTAGAGCTACTTGGGCTACTTGGGCTACTTGGGTTACTTGAGCTGTTTGGGCTACTGGAGCTACTTGGGCTACTTGAGCTACTTTAGTTACTTGGGCTACTTGGGCTACTTGGGCTACTTGGGCTACTTGGGCTACTTGGGCTACTTGGGCTACTTGGGCTACTTAAGGTACTTGGGCTACTTGAGCTACTGAGAGCTACTTGAGGTACTTGGGCTACTTGAGGTACTTGGGCTACTTGGAATACTTCGGCTACTTGGGCTACTTAAGGTACTTGGGCTACTTGAGCTACTTAGAGCTACTTTAGGTACTTGGGCTACTTGAGGTACTTGGGGTACTTGGGCTACTTGGGCTACTTGAACTACTTGGGCTACTTGCGCTACTTGGGCTACTTGGCCTATTTGAAATGCTTATGGTATTCTAGGGTCTTCTGGTGCTACTTCTTTGTGTAATGGATATGTTAGACAAGTTAAAGGTCTGCTGGCATTTGCAAGAAACAAACGCGTCGTTTTCAAAACGTGATAATCTTCTAACTGATAGGTTCACTTTTGGTGCGCCTCATTTTATGTTTGGGAGGCTCCCTGAGCTCCCTTCGGGGTAATTATAGTTATATCATTCCTTTGTCGTGTCACTCCTGCTTATTTACGCATGTTTTATGACAGGCTTTACTAGTTCCCCTTCATTTAAAGCAGCACTGAAATGGCCTTCGTATAGTTTAGTATAGCTTCAAGTGAATAGTGCTTTTCTCGCGGTCTGATTGGTTAACTCGGGGGTGATTAGCAAGTACTATTCCCCTCCGAGCAGCCGGCGCGAAAGATCTTAAAATTTTCGACTGCTTGTCACACATAAAATAACGTTTTGGTCAGCTAATTGTTCAGCTTGTGTGGTATATACTGAACAATTATTCACCTCAGTGTCGGTGAAAGTGACGAATATTTATGTCCAGTTCGGTAAATGATTGTTAATTGTTCCTAAATTTTCTGCTTTCAGAAACATTTATACTTGAATCATTCACCCTACGCTTAAGAGAGCAGAAACAGTGGGGAAAAAGTTAGGCGAAAAATACAACAATGGATGTATTGCATAAATGTTAAGGAGCAATTTGAAGCACGTTTGATGATAAACGCACTTATATTTAGTCCACATGGATACAATATGTTTCAAACACACATTATTCCGGGGCCACATATTGCCTTTTACTAGCTTCGCTCTCATTTTCCATGAAAATGTTTTATCCTTCACCAGAAATTGGTCCATATTCACTGTATAGAAAGAAGGTGATCTTTGCATTCAAACTAAATAAAAAAGAAAATCGTTAGCTCTCGGTACTCGTTACGGACCACCTTATGGGGTCACCACCTTATCGTTGTGGGGTGGTTTTCGTGTCCCAATGACCCCTAGAGCTATGTCGGCGGGAGTTTTTGAACTCCTGGTAGGGTCACCCATGCCGAACAGGTCGAAAGGTAGGGGCCAGACGAAGAGTGATCCCCTGGTCCTCCAGGTTGGGGGTTGAGCGTGGGGCCAACAACCCCCCCTCGTAAAAAGGAACATGTTACGGAAACTGCGACAACGATGACAAGTAAACCATCGACAGGCCCGGGTAGAGACTTCAGCCGAGTGACCAGCGGCAGAATGACCAACTCTAATGAAAGCCTCAGTGGGGAAGTTATAGCCGCGAGATGTAGTCTACTCGGGCCCAAGGCACAGATTAGAATAGGAGCATAGAACATTCGCACCATGTATGAAACATCGAAATCAGCCCAGGTATTAAGAGAACTGAGTAAGTATAATTTGGACATTCTTGGCGTAAGCGAGTGCCGTTGGACTGGATCCGGGCGCCAAAGATCAGCCGATGGTTCGGTCATATTGTACTCTGGCCATGAAGATACTCACATCAATGGCGTGGCACTGATTATTGCCAAGAAGAGTGTTAACACTTTGCTAGAATGGGAACCAATCAACGACCGTGTACTGAGAGCGAGATTTGACTCCATGCATTGCAAACTTACGATCATCCAATGCTACGCACCAACAAATGAAGCAGATGATGCGATGAAAGATGACTGGTATGACCATCTAATTCAAGTGTTATCCAAGGTTCCTCGCCATGTCATGCTTCTAGTCATCGGCGACTTGAATGCCAAGGTCGGAGCTGACAATGTTAACTATGAAAGAGCCATGGGCAAACACGGCTGTGGCACTATGAATAACAACGGCGAGCGTCTAGCCGATTTCTGTCTCAACAATGACCTGGTAATTGGAGGTACGATCTTCCCCCACAAGAACATCCATAGGCTCACTTGGAGGTCGCCTAACGGAAGATCCCTTAACCAGATTGACCATATTATCATCAATGGAAAGTGGC
>NC_090874.1:53445959-53453459 GCF_036669935.1 Montipora foliosa | reverse complement strand
CCCCACCATGGAGATCTACTGAGATTCAACTGCCATTTGATGTTCATCTTGGCAAGGTAGTCATGGCGGCGCTCGTCTTCCATCACATTCCGTAACCACTTCGCAGCAGCCACGATGGTCCTGCCATTATCTGAGTAGATTTTTTCAGGGGGACCTTTTCTTGCTATGAACCGCTTCAAGGAACTGATATACTCTTCGGTCTCTATGATCTTTGTCAGTTCGAGGTACAAGGCCCGGGACAGGCTACAGGCATAAAGGACTATGTACACTTTCCCTTCTTTATTTCTGCCATCACGGTACTTGACTGGTCCGGCGTAGTCTATTCCAACAACCTGGAAGAGCGAGGTTCCCTCTGTCCTATCTATAGGCAGGTAGCCTGGAGGAGGACTGGCGAATGCTGATACATGAAATCTTTTGCATCCATAACAACGCTTGATAAGGCGTTTAACAAGCTGACGCAACGTAGGTATCCAATAAGTTTCGCGTAC
Organism: Montipora foliosa; assembly: GCF_036669935.1. Classification (NCBI taxonomy): domain Eukaryota; kingdom Metazoa; phylum Cnidaria; class Anthozoa; order Scleractinia; family Acroporidae; genus Montipora; species Montipora foliosa. Next base: position 53,452,971 of record NC_090874.1, on the reverse strand, counting down.
TTTAACCATGGTCAAACTAACTCTCCCATGTAGGGTCTGGGTGAGGAAGTATGTCACTAATTTTCCAATAAACACGCCATCGTCAGGTAGGTAAATTGGGTAGTGTCCTTGAATACGTCCTCGGAACTCGAATATCCCATCCCTGTTCTGCTGGAGGTTCAGTTTCATTTGATCTTTGTCAAATTTGGTGGTTCCTTGACTCCTGACTTGTGATCTTCTTACCCAGAACTGCAACTGATTGGCAGGTTTTCTTGGTACCCGCGTGCTTCCACTGGATTTACTTCTTCTCTCGGATTTTCCACACTCGGTTACTAACAAATTGCTTGTAGTCTCTGCCTCCCTTGATCCAGTGAAGAGCGACGCTGCTATCGAGCAAACAATAAACACTTTCAACTGGGAAACCTTGCAGTGCTTCTTTAACGTTATCCACAAGATTTGCTGCCATGTGCCCCAACACTAGTTCGAGTTTTGGTATCGCAAGTCCTTTCTTCGCCAGTCTGGACTTTGCTGTGACGAGTCCTTGTGATACCACCGTCGGTTGATATGTGACGGCGTAAACTGCAGCTGACACGCCCTGGCTGCTCGAGTCGCCAAAGGCATGATGGTTGATGCTAGTGATTTCTTCCTGGTGCTGGGCAATGCTTCTTGCTACTTCTACCTTGTCTGTAAGGCTGTTCTCCCAGGCTTGCCAACCTATCTCGAGTTCCTGGGGTAGCTCTTGGTCCCATGGGATTCGAGCTTCACACACTGCTCTGTAAAGAAATTTCCCTTCCAGAGTGATTGATGATGGTAGACCGAGGGGATCGTAGATCTTGGCGATCTTTCCGAGGACTTCTCTCTTAGTTGCTTTCGTGATCGGGTCAGGGAAACTGGTTTGTACTGTATCCTCTCGTTTGTCCCATGGTACACCAAGCAGCTCCGTTTCTCCTTGCTTGACTCCTAAATGGTCCTTGGCGTAGCTCTGGTTTTCATTTTGATGGGTAGTGGGTCGTTCTTCCATTGTTTCCTCGTGGGGATTAGGCTGTTCCAGGGATGGGGCATTGGAATGCCATTTGTGTAGTTCAAATTTCCCTGCTCTGAAGATGGACTGTGATGTTTCTTTCAGGTGCTGCGCGCCAGCCACGGTTTTATCGCCGCTGATTAAGTCGTCCACGTGGAGGCTTCGTCGGATTTCTTCTATTTCCCTTGGGTAGATGTTCTGAAGATTTTTTAGGTGCTGATCGATCACACCCCCAAGTAAGAATGGCGACGAGGACAAACCGAACGTGTTTGGTGACGTGTTTGGTTTCTAGGTCCTTGAGCCAGTGAAATAGCATCACGTCCCTGTCTTCCTCCCGGATTCTGACTTGTAGAAAAGCTTGCTTCAGGTCCCCTGCTAGGCCCACAAGTTGGAACCGGTTTCTCACGAGTACGCTCCAAAGTTTGTTTTGCAATGGTGGCCCAGTCTCCAGGCAGTCATTGAGAGATGGTGCTTTCTCATTTGCTCGGGCGGACTCATCGTAGACGATTCGAATCTTCGTGCTCTCCGCGGTCTCTCGAATCACGGCCTTGTGCGGGATGTAAAACTCCTTCCCTTGTGGTTCACTGTGCACTCGTTCGACTATTCCTTGAGATAACTGATCTTGAATGATCCCGTCATACTTCTGTAACATGCCTGGCTGTTTCTCCAGTTTCCTTACAAGGTTCTCTACTCGTTTCAGGCTGCCATGTTTGTTGTTAGGCAGGGGTGAATGATTTCCCTTCCAAAGGAGGCCGGTTTCGTACCACCCTCCCGGGTTTCTTGTTAGTTGCTCCTTGAATTCTTGGAAGACGAGATCTTGGTCGCCAACTGGATGGTCCTGTAGGTCAAACACATCGAGTCTACACAAGGCTACATAGTCAGCCGCAGAGGTTTGGGTCAGGAACATGTTTGTGAGGTCGGATTCACTTCCAGCTGACATGATGGTCTATCCTAATCTTGTTAATTCGGCAATGGGCTCTCCTGGTTTCCCGATCTTGGGTGTGGTGTCGGTCTTTATCTGCGCGTATTCGTTCGTTCCGAGGATAAGATGTACAGGAAGCTCCTCTTTATCGTCAACGTAATCCATTGTGACTCCTTTCAGGTGATCGTACCGTTCCATCAGATCCTTGTACCGAGGGTTTTCCAGACTGAGTAGCGTGCCGCGGTCCACCTTAGTGACTTCGGTTCGAAGCTGGAATTCTCCCGTCAAACTTCTGATGACAACATCGTAAATCTCGATCTCTCTGTTGCTTGCCTGCATCAACATTTCGATGCGTTTAAATTCTCTTCGAACTGGCTGTTTCCCAATGCGGTGGAGCAAGGCCGTAGATGCGTAGGAGCTCCTAGCACCAGTGTCTAACAGCGCGCGGCAATGGATTCCACCCAAGCTCACAACGACCACCGGATAATTAACGGATCCTTTCTCAGTAACTACCAACATAGGCTCCGGCGATTGTTGGGGTATCTTCGCGGGACAAATTGAAGAGTGGTGTCTTCGGTTGCAAAACTTGCAGCACGCGGAACAGCGACATTCTGGGGCCTTGTGATTTGTGCCGGTGCAGTTGAAGCACAACTGTTTACGGTTCAATTCTCTTCTGCATTCTTGTAATGTGATCACCTTCTTGCAGTTGACGGACTGATGGTCTACACTTTCGCAGTAAACGCACGGTCTTCTTTTTGGTTCTTATTGGCGTGTTAATTTGGTAACTTCTGTTCTTCGGTAGAAAAGGTTTCATTGGCTTGTGTGGTGGCAACTTGTCTTGGCTTTGTCTCTCTTCGCGGTGTTTGGGCGGGTTTCTGATGGTCCACTTCCGCAGTGCTTCTAACAGGTGTGGAAAGTCCCAGTCTTGCCAATTATCATCAGTTCGTACTAAGTCCCCTCGTATGCCCTCCAGTTTGTCTAGCGTCATCCTGACATATCCATTTACCTCTCTTATCTTGTCCATGGCTTGCAAATTTGGTAGCAATGTTTCGTAGAACTCCAATATTTTTTTAGGGTTAGCGCCCTGGATCACTGGAAGCGACATTATGTTAGTGACATGTGCGTTGATGATTTCGCTATCCTTTCCGTACTTGGTTGTTAAAATATTCTTCGCTCGTAAATAACGTAAATAGCTGAGTTGAACGGCAGGGCGTTGATTATTGATCTGACTTTCAGATCCACTATTTCCTTTAGATATATGAACTCCGTGATTGGCAATTCATCAGACGAATCAATTTCTGCTTTCTGCTGGTTCCAAAATCAAAGCCAATCGGTGTGCGTGCCTTTAAACTTTGTAATTACAAGTTTTGGTAACTTGGCGTTGATTGATTTATCATTTTTGTTTTGATCTTAACGGCTTTCTTCTATTTGCTTTTCGTACTTCAGCCTTTGCTCTAATTTTTCCTTTTCAAATCGCATTTCCTCTTCATATTTTCGTACTCTGATCTCAGCTGCATGATCTTCTTCTTCTTTCTTTGCGGCTTCAAGCGACGCACTCTTAGATTGCTTAACCCTTGCGTCAAGATCAACAATGGTCGTTTTAAATACGCCCACATCTTTATCTAATTTCGTGCTCCAAAGTTGGACTTCATCTTCCTTTTCCGCCGCTTCAAATCTTAATTCTATTACGCTAACCTTAATGTCGTGGACTTCTTCCACCTTCTTTGCTGGGGTGTTGCGTAGCCTTTCCATTGCTGTGGAGTTTAAATTCTGTATCGCGGAATCTGTTTGCGAACGTGTGAACTTCAATAGTTGAAGCTTCGCGTCGATTGTCTTGTAGAGTTGCTCGATTTTTGCAGTCATCTCCATCTTATTGCTGTGTGTCCCGTCGGAGGTGCCACTTTTGCCGGGAACGGGTATCCGACAAATAAGTCACAGGTTTATATCTTAAATTGGGTTTGTGTTGCTTTCCCTGATTACAGATTCCTTCGGTTTTTTATTTTTTTCTCTCTCCTCACCCACCCAAAAAACGATCTTATTACACCGTTTCTCAATCAAAAGTTCTATGTTCAATGGAGATTGTCTTTAACTTAATAACGACAATGGTAATGCTTTCTTGTCACGCTGTCATGCTATATCACTCTTCCGACAACTTGAACATTTGAAGGACTCGACAAATAAAACATGTATTCTATATGTATCAAATTATCGGCACATATCGTTTGAAGAAAACAGCCAAGTTTCTCGAAACCTATACATAGTCAAAACATTTCGATTTCCGCTATTTGAAAAACGTGTAACAGGTATAGACCCCTGGCAAGACGTAGAGAAACAAATAGCCATGAGGGCAAATGGCTGGAAGCTAAGAGTTTGAGGTTTAATACGCACTCAGATGGATTAAAGAAACTCTTTTGGTGCCTACATTAATTAATTGACCAATCATAGAAAGGTAAAAAACAAAAAGAACTTTGTTGGATTGAGCATGTTCGTCGTTGTAGTGTAGTGGTTAAGACAGGACTATAGATCTGGAGGGAGCGAGTTCGAGTACCGGTCAGTGCATAGTATAGTCCTTTGTTCCCTTACTATGTTGTATTGTTGAGACTGAATTAATCAGTGTATGAATGCAGAAATTGATAAGATGACACCAAAGATTAAGAAGATGTGTTTAGATGCGTAAGACAGAGCTTGAGGAGGGACGGTATATGCACAGTAGGGTTGCGTAATGCGCGTAATGCGCAACTACACGTCACAAAGAATGAATAGTATTGGTTAAAAAAAGAAACCCCATTGTACAATACTATCCCTCCTCAAGCTCTGTCTTACGCATCTCAACACATCTTCTTAATCTTTGGTATCATCTTATCGGTTTCTGTATTCATACACTTATTAATTCAGTCTCAACATTACAACATAGTAAGGGAACAAAGAACTGTACTATGCACTTACCGGTACTCGAACTCGCTCCCTCCAGATCTATAGTCCTGTCTTAACCACTACACTACAACGACGAACATGCTCAATCCAACACGGTTCTTTTCATTTTTTTACATTCTGTGATTGGTCAATTAATATTTATGTAAACAACCAAAACTAATCCTAACCTGACCCTAATTTACTCTAGGCTTAAGTTAGGCTCCAAAAGAGTTTTCTTAATCCATCTGTGTTCGTATTCAACCTCAAAGTCTTATCTTCCAGCCACTTGAGCTCATGGCTATTTGTTTTTCTAAGTCTTGCCAGGGGTATAAAGTTTGATGATGTCGAACGCGCTCTCAGCTTTGCGGGTCCATTTCTTGCGCGTATGTTTTTGTTCGCGTCATGCAGCTCTCCAAACCATGTGACACTGTAACACAAATACATATGTACATCAACTTTATTTATCTCGAAATTTCAGTGTAGGCTTAGAAAGTTAGTATTTTATGGAAAACGTGACTAGCGAGCCAGAAAACATAAACTAAAAAAGAGCAAACAATTCCTTACAAACTTTAATATATTTGAATGGATCAATCTTAGCATGCATGCATTTCCACAGCTCTTCCTTTACATTAACTTGAATAAAGTGTTTCCCATTAAAAACAAAGAGAGAAGTAGGACGAAAGCTAGTATTTTAAACAACTGATGGGATTTTTCCCTGGATCCATCCAAAAGAACGAATGATTTATACACCTGATGAGATTTTTCCCTAGATCAATCCAAAAGAACGAATGATTTATACACCTGATGGGATTTTTACCTGGATCCATCCAAAAGAAAGAATGATCTATACACCTGTGGGTTTTTTTTCTGGCACCATTCAGAAGAAGGAATGATTATACTCCTGCAGTACACCCTGAATCAATAGCAACGCAATCTCACTTGGGCCTCCATGTTTTTTGGGGGACAATCTGCCCCTTTTTTAGCTTCCTAATCCCCATTTCGTAGTAGTACTTTACTGCATTGGGCATTTTCCCTGTCATGCTAGTTCCCAGATCGACTCCTTCTCATATCTCGTGCCCAGGCCATGTGTGCAGTTTGGGTCACATTTGAATTCTTTTGTCGTAAGCACAGCTGACGTTTGCTGGAGAGTTTGCAAATGTTTGGTGAGTAGGGACATCTGTGCCAGCTTTTTCTTCCATGTAAGTAACCAGGTATCCATTTTGAACTATAATTTTGCTTCAGTAATCATGTTATACATCTGGTAAGTGTGTCCTTGGTTCATGTTATCAGTCCCAGTTTTGCTTGATTGGTTTTGCAGTTTTGGTCGTGTTAGTCTGTCCATGGTTTTGGTGTTGTTTTCTCCTGGTTTTCCGTTTGTTCCTTTCTTTTTCCTTTCTTGACTCGGCACAAGGGGGTCGGGTAGAGGTCCAGCGCTGGACTAGAAACTCCCTTGCTCGGTTGCGCTCTACCCCTGAAGATTCGCAGCCATTTACGAGTCGAATGATGTCGCAGTCAGCTTTGCTTTCCCTTTGAGTTGTTTAGATTTGCCTCATTTAATACACCTGTGTTTCATTTTGCATGAGATTTCTTTGGGTTTGGGAACTGCCCTTTCCTGTTTTTAAGAACGAGGGGTTTGTGTAGGAATTGTTTCTTATTTATTATTCTTATTTTTTAAGAACGAATAATTTCCATGTTCAAATATTTGTTTATCCCTCTTACTTGATTTAGTTTCTTATACATGTACTATCTGGCTGTTTCTGAAATTAAAGTTTTTATTTTCACACAGAGTTTGTTTTGTTTTTGCTAACTCCACTGTGAGGTTGAGAGTTTGCTTTGTGAATTTCTCTTCCTCATTTTACGGACTAATTTTTGGTTATGATTTTTTCTCAACTCACCATCCACACACACAGAATTTCCCCCACACTTACCCACTTTATTAGAGACTATTATCTCAGTTAGTGGAGAGGAACCCCTTCTTGTAAGGGGATTCTTGCTTCAGCACCATAATCATGCCACAAAGGTTGCTAGTCTACTGCTGTTTTTGTTTTTTTTTTTTTTTTTTACTTTATACAACTATCCAAACCATGTGACAATGTGACACAAATACATATGTACATCGACTTTGTTTACCTCGAAATTCAGTGTAGTTAGAAAAAGTTAGTATTTTATCGCAAACG
>NC_090874.1:53435959-53438459 GCF_036669935.1 Montipora foliosa | reverse complement strand
GAAAACGACGATTAGAACATTAGGATAGTTTGTGATCGGCTAAGAGTAATGCGGTTGTTAGGTAACGCAATACAAAAAAGAGGAAAGAGGTAATACGGTAAGAAAATCGAAGGTAACAAACTAAGCATTCTGATTGGCCAATAATCAAAAATATTTTTTTATCCCAATTTGCACGAAAACATCGTGATTATTCATATACACGCAATCTCGCTTTAAAGCAATGAACGAATGCACTTCGTATTAGTAACATTCCATGCTAAAATGTATTTTATCATGATTGTTTGATAAAGCAGCTGAAAATGAAGTGACACAGAATAGAACCAATAAAAGCAGCCTCTAAGTGGCGCATTGACATCGAGCACAAAGGCTTGAGTTGATGAGTCTGAATATTGATCCACAAGTGGACGCTATCTTTGAGAAGACAATGTTTCAACCCCATGCACACATTTCTGGGTTGTTTCTCGAGTTAGTTTGCTAAATGTCTTGTAAAAGCGCACACAAAATCGTTGACTTTTGCTTACCTTTTTCCTTGTAGGTTCTTTATAATCTACCCCAAAATACTTCAATACTTCAATGCTGTTCTACGTTAACTAAAAGACCGAAAATAATCTATACCTGTTACACGTTTGTTAAATAGCGGAAATTGAAATGTTTTGACTATGTATAGGTTTCGAGAAACTTGGCTCTTTTCTTCAAACGATATGTGCCAATAATTTGATACATATAGACTACATTTTTTATTCGACGAGTCCTTTAAATGTTCAAGTCCAAGTTCAAGATCATAAAATTCCGCATATATGTTGCCGGTAAAATACGTTCTCAGGTTGAATCCGTTTTAACTTAGGTTAAATTGGTGATCTTCCTTTTACCTAGGTTGAATACGCACTCAGATGGATTGAAGAAACTTTTTTGAAGCTTAAATTAAGCTTAGAGAAAAATTAGGGTCAGGTTAGAATTAGGTTTGGTTTTTAGACGTGGATATCAATTGACTTACCATACAAAAGTAACTTATGAAAAGAACTGTGTTGGGTTGCGCATGTTCGTCGTCGTAATGTAGTGATGAAGACACAGGACTATAGATCTGGAAGGCCGGAGCTCGATCACCGGTAAGTACACAGTACAGTTTTTTGTTCCCTAACTTTGTTGTAATGTTGACACTAAATTGATCAGTGTATGAATGCAGAAGCCGATAAGATGATATATATGAAACATTAAGAAGATGTGTTGAGATGCGTAAGACAGAGCTTGAGGGAAGGTATTGGTGTTTTTAATCCTGCCAAGGTAGAGTGCATATTCAACCTAAGTAAAATGCAGATCACGAATTTAACCTATAAGGTAAAAACGGATTCAACCTGAGAATGGATTTGACCGACAACATTTTTGAAATAATAAGAGACTAAAATATTTGCATAAAAATCCGAGCAACGACAATAAGGTTTTAGAATACAAGAATAAAGTGCACATTAAGGTATACAAAACGGACTGAGAAAATTTTAACATTTCTTAAAGTTTGAAATTTTGAAATGTCAATTAAAAATGCCTTAGAGTACGAAAATAAAGAACAAAAGGAGATTAAGAGAAGAAAAGCGAAGGACCGGAGATGACAACGATTGGGGAAACTGGACCAATTGTTACAGCTTTGCACGAATATAGTCATTGTGTTTTTTTTAGTTTTATTCTCATTTCAAGTTAGTTTAAATTTTATCTACCGTTAGTTAAAAAACAAGAAGGCAGATGAAGTGATATGTCTGGTGTCCGTCAAGGGAGTATATTAGGGCCACTTCTTTTCCTGCTGTATATAAATGACTTCCCCCTAAATGTAAGCTGTAGTACAGAGCTTTTTGCTGATGACAGTGTACTTTATCGTAACATCGCATTTGTAGATGATTGTGTTGAGTTTCAGGGTGACCTGTCACGCTGAATCCCGAAAAGTGTAAGGCCCTACATGTTACCAAGTCTAAATGTCCTTTAGTTCATCAGTATGTGATAAATGAGAATAATCTGTCGGCTGTAGATAAACATAAGCATGTGGGTATTTGGATTGAATCTTCTTTAAGGTGGGACGCTCATATCAATGACATTGTTGGTAAGGCAAATCGAGTGTTGGGTCTAACAAGGAGAACATTTGGGCCCAAAAATCCTGTGGCAATTAAAACAGCTGTTAATGCTTTAGTTCGTCCTATTTTGGAATATGCCTGCCCTGTGTGGAACCCTTATTTGGTTAAACTCATACACAGTATTTAATCCTTCCAGTGTCGTGCTACTTGATTGATATGTGGATCTGATAAACGTTACTCTGAAAGGCTCATTGAACTAAACTGGTCATTATTGGAGCTTCGAAGGAAATACCTCGGCTTGCTTCAGCTTTACAAGATAATGTACAAGATAATGCTTCAGCTTTACAAGATAATGTGGAGGCAGTGTAGCCGAGTGGTTAGGGCGCTTGCCTTGAGATCCGGAGATCCCGGGTTCAAGACCCGCTCTGACCACTCTTTGAATT
>NC_090874.1:53423459-53425959 GCF_036669935.1 Montipora foliosa | reverse complement strand
TACACTTTAAAGTGCAAGCTACGACACCTTTTTATTTTTCAATGAAATTCAGTGACGTCATTGTGCTTCGCCCACACGCGAACCATTTAAGTGGAAAAATTTAGTAGTGTAAGTTAAGTTACGGACCTCGACCTCTTTGAATAGAAGCCGATATATATTTTCTTCCAAGAAAACGTATTCGAGCTTACTAGTTGTTTCTTAAACTTGCGTATTTGCGCTGGAAATTTGCTATAGAAGATAGCATTTAGCAGCTTACTACCCATCGAACTCTGTACGAGTTATGTTCCTAAACACGTTACACGTTCTGAAAATTGGCTGTTATTTTCGATGGTTTAAACAAATTCTTGGAAGAAACATAACCATTCTTACCCGGCTGAGAAGCTGCCGTTACAAATTCAACGTTAAAGTTACACTGACAAATTCTGCAATGATCGCTCAGTGTCTCCTCGGTGCCTCGGTTTGTTTTGACGGAAGTCGACATGTGTTAACAAGGTTGTCTGTTATTGGCTAATTTGTTGATAAGACGTCAGCCAGCGCATGTCAAGAAAGGGTGGGCGTTTTTCAAAACTAGGGGGTCTTCTTGTAATTGTTCCCTCAGTCTCTTGCCCCAACTTTCGCGCGGCCTGTTTGCAGAAAATTGTTTGGGTTCTCTTCTTTAGAACAGGAACGCTTGCTACACAGGCTGCTATTTTTGTTGCGAATGGTGTCTTCGTGGAGTGGTAAAAAAATCAGCAAAAATCCATTCGCTTTTTTCACCAATCCCATAATACAGTTCGTTTTGGGGGGTTATTTGCATTAAAACAATGGATATCCAGTTCACTAAAGCATAATACCGTCCCAAGAGTAATTAACGTGTATTGTTTTTATGTAAAGCCCCCCCCCCCCCCCCCGAAAAAAAGTATTGCATTATGGGATGGTGAAATAGTCAATGGCCAGTTTTTTGGCAATTTCATAAAATTGCACAGAAGGATCCATTACGAGTCGAACAGCCCACGCTCAAGTTAAATCTATTTTGGAGTGATAGGTAATCCCAAAGCCATTCAAGTACATTTTCTCAGGAACGTAATTGAATTTACCATAGAATGACACCACGCTCCGCTTTATATCATGGATTGTATTTATAAAAACGAGCTCAATTTGTCCAACATCGGGGATGCACTGCAATTGTCAAAGTGGCTGAAATAGCCGTATTTGTCAGCCTCGCACCCCCCCCCCCCCCCCCCCTTTCCTTCTTTTATTGCATTTTTATCATCTCCTTATGCGAAGTTTAATCGGAAATATATTTCTAGGGAATCACCTTAAGGCCCGGTCAAACGGCTTCAACATTTGCGTCAATATCCGTTTGATTTTGTTGAACGATGTTGAGTGCTGGGATGGGCAAACTGTTTTAATTTCGATTCAACTTCGATTAAACATGTTGCAACACGGTTGAAAGGGGGGTGGGTGGGGGGCGGGGCAAACGTTTCAACGTCGCTGTTGAAGAAAATGTTGACAGGGCCTTTAAACTCCCTATTTAGAAGATCATCGCAAAGAAGTGGAGATAGGGAGGAAAACGTCACGGAAAGAGAGCGGAGGCTACACTTAATTCGCCTGCCGAAGTAAAACGCGTAAACTTGGTAAAAGAGGAGGAAATGGTCAAAATAACTTACCTTAAAAGGCAAATGGAATCCTTACAAAATTTGTGGCTGACAAAATATTCTTTTAAAGATGTTTTAAAGTGAGCAAAAATTTCGTGAGTGTTGCGACCGTCAAAAATTAAGTCGAGTATGCATCGTTTCAGCGACAGAAATCGCCTTAAGAACAAGACACTTTGCTTAGTGAATATGAGATTGTACCGATTCAGGGTAAAAGACACAACATGCTGATAAGCCAGGGTCATCTAGCATACTTTCTTGATAGTCTTCTCGCTTATTGTTTTGTTAACATTAAAGTTGCAGTTACAGCTCACGTTAGTAGCATTATTATTATTTTTTTTTGGTTATATCGTATGGAACTCTAAGAACACACTTCAGAACCTTCAGAACTCGAAAGCCTATGTTGATGAACACTGACCAGTTACTGTGACATCACAAAAATGTATTTCCGGGGTGCCAATAAAGTGGCAAATGCATGAAATTCGTGTCGTGCAATTTTGGTCTAAATTTATACTTGTGATTTGAAATCGAACTCGCACGGCGCGCTCATCACACGAATGATTTCAGACCAAATTGCACTCCACTCAGTTCAATTACCATTACTAATCAATTAATTGATTGATTTTTCAGCATCACTTGCAACATTTAACGCAAACCGGGCCCCGTGTTTCACTGTACAACTTATATAGTTTGGCCTGACAATTAATTACGCTATATAATTTAACCCAATATGAAAACCAAAGATCTTCTCTTGGTCGAGATCAATAAAATCGCCATTATAGTATGTATTCTTTGGTTTTGTTTATCGCGAATATTGAACATGTCAGTGCTCGGTCATTTAGAATCGTGGCCATTGGTGCCCACTT